>NC_057876.1:992500-1195000 GCF_019740435.1 Gambusia affinis | reverse complement strand
CTGTGAGATTTTCTCAGAGCCTTGTGGACTATTCCACCAGTAGGTTTCCCCTCAAAGCGGTTCCGGCGTTCTGTAACTCAGAAAAATGATGTAACTTACCGGCCGGCTTTCCGTCTTCTTTCAGTTTTACAGAGAGAAGAAGCCGCGTGAAGGGGAACATTAGAAAGTTTTAGCTGAATTAAATAACTCAGTTTTGTCAAAAATAGTGAAAAGACGAAAGGCTTTTTTAGTGCAGCTCCCGACAGTTCAGAATGAATTCAGCTCGTCGTTATTCCGCTTTGTTCAGCCAAATATGCGTTTCATCAGTGGGGGGACAACCAGCCCGGACACCGCTTCCCCCGGCTGGGTCAGACACTACTGGAACCCGCTGTTGTCACATTGGCCCCAGAGGAAGGGGAGTCAGAAGAACCGGTGGCCCGCTGAAGCCGGGTGCCGCAGCCAGCACCATAACAGCACCAGGTACCACTCTCTGTTTTCAGTAACATGTCACCAAGAAACTTTGACCTATCAACACGCCGCGACGTGGCGTCTTCATGAGTCAAACTGTGGGTTCCGGGTTGGTGGTACCCCGCGAGGCCCCCGACGTGTCACCTCCTTCTCTATGTTACTATGGCAACCGAACTGAGAACTTGCTGTCTACTTCGCCTCATTAGAGACGAGCAAATTAAAACTACAATCTAAAAACCAACAAGACTTTCATCTTTTTTAGTGTCAATCTGGTATATTTATTTCTTGTTCCAGATGATCATTATGGCCAAAGTGAGTAGAATGGGAAAGTAACGTCTTCAAGCCATACATTGTGGCTTGAAAACCGCTTCGTTGTAAATATTCTAACATATCTGCCTTCAACAGAACCTAATTATTTCAAACATATTTAAGTAATATTTTGCTATGAAGTTCACAGACCTGTTCCCTGTTTACTGATACTTTTTATAGCTGTAGCAGACCACATAAAGTGTGCTGAACTGATAAGAAATCAGCAAAAAAAGTGAAAATACAGAGTACCCTGCCTGTACATTTTCTTGCTCTTTGTTTGCTCTGACATCCACATATTTACTTTTAGCATTGTCAAATACTTCTGACCTTATTTTATGAACATTTAACAAGCTTATTATCTTCTTTGAGTTGTACATACTTTAGACCCAAAAACATCAATCAACCAATAAAGTTTAATTATAAAACACATTTCAGCAACAAGGCAGTTTAAATTCGCATCATAAAAAAACATACAGTGGACAATTGAAAAACCAGGGACAAACATTACATTTTGATGATAGCCATCATCAAAATCATCAGTACATGCCGAAAATATTGGTCAATGTTCCATTTATTAAGGTTCAAAAGAAACTCTATACAGGTGGGGCTTTAGCCTTAAGTTAAAAGAACTCAGTGTTTCAGCTGTTTTGCAGTTTTCTGGAAGTTTGCTCCAGATTGGTGGTGCATAAGCTGAATGCCGCTTCTCCATGTTTGGTTCTGGTTCTGAGAATCCATAGACTCTTCTGAAATATTTACACAAATAACAGGTGTGGGATGTATGGTAAACCCCAAAATTATTCATGAGCCTGGTGGATTAAGATTTAAGATTAATTTTATTTAAGCAAATGTGTCTGCCAGGAAATGAAAAATGACCATCTGTCATGATTTTTTTATTAAATAATTTTTTAATACTCTGTAAAACAAAAAAATGTCAAAAACTACTTTTACCTTTCTCAAAAGTCAATCACTAAATCTTTATTGGCTTACCGGCATTCAGACCCTGCTTACAACAGTGTAGGGGCATTTTGAAGATTTAGCCAAAGGGATTAGCTTCAAGATTAGAAAACCTTCTTGCCATTACCCTAATCTTTTACTTCCCCTGCAGATTCTCTGTCAGACTTGAGTTGAGGCAAAACATTAAAATTACTTCCCGTCATAAGAAATGCGTACATAAAATTAAAAAACTTCTTAAAATCCTAATATTCCAGCAGTAGGAGGCATTTTGTGCCTGACTGCATGGTGTGTCATTGTTCTTGCCAAGTCATCTCTATTCCTGCCACCACTAAAACTCTGAGAGCGGATGAACCTTAACCCTGATCCTGATGATCCTCCGGCAGATACCTGAGCCCAATAATCTCCTCCGGCTCATTCTCTCTTTACTTCCGTCTGAATTCCATGACTCTCCACTTCTCTTCTCAGAGTAGCAGTGAATCAGAGCTGCTGACAAATGGCCAGGTCTTCAAATGGTTAAACCAATTCTCCTGGATCCTCCCCTGTAAATGGTTCAAAACTAATACCTTTACTTTTTTTATTTGGGCCTTAGTGTTTTAAAACTGAAATTGTTCAAACATTTCATGCTGATCTTTGCGTTAATAGTCTCAATGTGGCTTATTGTGTAACTGATTTAGGACTTCAGTCAACAGACGATTTACACATGGTGAACTAGATCTAGGTCTGCCTCAGTTTCTGTTCTGATATGTTGAGTGAACTAGATGGGATTGAAGAGCTGAAATCAACAATATGAATAGAAACAATGCATGAAGACAGTCAATGCCCTGCTGATTATGGATCGACAGGGCATGTACTTTGTCCCCTATGCATAAAAATATTTAACTGGCACACAGTACAAATTTACTACAGTAGTGCTGATGAAGGTTTTTACTAGCAATATTTGCCTTATTTGTTGAGTCACCAGGAGCTTGTTGGAAAGTACAGACACCTTGGAGTGGTGGAAGCTAACAGCTGGTTAGTCCAACACTGTTTTAGCTGACTTTTTAGTCTTTTTGTATGACTGCTAATTTCCATATCAAGAGGGCATAACATCCAATGTGGAGATCCACTATCCACACAACCTGAGGGTAAAGATCTGGTCCACTGTTGTGAGACATAAGCTGTATTGCTTCTGAATTCAGTTTATGGCGATGAGTTTAAATCTCCTCTTCAGCGAGCTTTTTCATAGAGTTGGAACACCCTCTCCAATCTTCTTCTTTTTTTTTTTTTTTTAATAAATAAAAAAAAGAGCTCAGATTAAGTTCTGTTAATTTTCTATCAGTCCATTGCACTTCTTCCATGTCTCATTAGAAACCTTGGATCCTATCATTTATGTTGAGTCCTGTGCTATTGGTCCAATGGGATTTACAATGGTTTCTTTTAACAGGATCATTGTCCCTGCCTCAATATCCAAGAGAGTCTGGGTTACCCAGTACCATCTATTCGTTGTTCTATCAGATTCTCTTCCAATAAAAAATATTCCAGCTTTTGCTCCTCATTATTGGAACCTTCAGTGCTCATAGCTGCTAATGGTTCTGTAATTAGTTCCTCGGTGACTCTGTATAAAGCTTTGCTTTTGTTTTCCATCACATGATCTACTGTCATTTCTTTCACATTCCGTATAAGTGAATCTAATTTGTGTTCCCGGTAATTCAGTTAGGGGGGGCATGTGATTGGTGCTGCTGTGGGTTCTCATTCTTCTACAGCTGAATGTGTGCCATCAGGCTGTTCTGGAGTAAATCTGTACTGTCCTGAGACTTCATGCTTAAAATACCAGAAAAAAAGAGGTAATAATGTTCTTTGAGTGATTTGGTTTAGTTGTGTTCCAGTTGGGATGTTGAACTTCTTGTTGTTAGTGACAGTAATATAAACTGCTAGCTATGTTGTGCAGGTTCTGCGTCAGTTCCATATGTTGCACAGTTGGACTGAATATGATAGATGGCTTCAGAATAGTAAAACTATTAGAGTCAAAAGGACAGAGATTAAATTGAGTCATGGGAGTTCAGATTTATCAGGCCTGTTGCCTTTCCACCATGTAGCCTGACGTTCCAGTTGACTGAGCTTCTCATTGCACTTCCTGCTTGGCCTGGTTTGTGTGTGTGCCTGTTTGAGGGAAAACAAGACCATTCTTGTGAGTGAGTCATCGCTTTGTGTCATGATGACTCTGTGCCGTCACTCTGCGACACTCAGAGGAGAAAGACTGGGATGACTGAAGGTCCAACGGAGAGGACGGGTGTAGACAGACAGTTGTTCCGTGGAGATCCTTCAGACTGACTGGAACCGGGTCCACGTGGAATGTAGGTGGTGTAAGTATCAGTTTGTGTTTCTGGTAGAGGCAGGGGATCAGTGGAAAAGAGTTTGACTCTAGCTTTCCCCTGCCACATGTCAAAGCGCCTTTGGACTAGACGGTAAACCTGTAGATACTGCCACCTGTCAGTGTGTGGATTTGTTTAGATGGATAGAAAATACTACACAGGTTCAACCCATTTGGTTTTACAGAGCAGACTAAAGAACTTTGTCTTTAGAACAGACCTGATGTGGTTCCGAGTTCTGGTTTTGAGGGATTGTGATTCAAAACCCTGTGATTATCTGCATGTTTCCTAGATCTCAGCAGTATTTTGCTTCCATACTAGCATTTCTGAAGGTCGTGTAAATCCATCCAACATGACCATCTGTGACAGAATACCTCCAAGACTGAGCTCCATTCATCGTTTAAGGGCACATCTGTCAGTTAGTGTGGTAACTATTCTGGTTGATCTGACTGGTTTTCAGCTCAAATCAGGTGAGAGTCTACACCGGACTTGGCCTAACCGGAGGAGAAGAAGAATGAGAGGTAATGCAAAAGGAAAGCTTTTTTTCTTATTCCAGGGTGGAGTTATTATGTTTTACCTCTCACAGTGCTTACTTTAATGGGCTCACGGATAGATGGAACTGTATCATTACCTGCATTGTCAGGGTTAATGGCAGTAATGTGATGTGAAGGAGTGGTTCAGACCTGAGTCTTCTGTATTTCTGCTCTGTAGTTTCATTTTGGTTTCAAAGATACTGTGGCTGTTTTCACATCCAGACCTCCTAGAAAAAGATGTTGATTAGATCTTATGTTAATTTCACAGCTGGAGGCTCACACCATCACATGTTGGTCACTCCAGTTTGACGTAGATAAACTTTATTCTGAAAGAGATAAAGTTCTAAGGTCTGAGTGTAGAAGTTCTAACGTACACTTTCTATTTCAGCAATAAATAATTTCTTGAGAAAAGCGTTAACATGGTTCTGAACTGTGAGCCTCTGTCTAAACGCACGCAGCTCCTTTCATCTGTTCATCAACCCTCATCTTCATCTCAATTAAAGAGCTGTTCTGGTCTGAGCCTGGCTTAGTGCGTCTCCCAGAGGTTACTCTGTCACCCAGCCAGCAGGAAGGGGAGGGGCCTGATGAGTCAGGGAGGATGAGACGCTAAGCTGAGTCACAGCAGACAGGAAGAAGGGCCGTTCTAGTGCAGGACTATCAGAGAAGGAACTGACAGACTGAGGGACCGTCCTGCTCTGTGGATTCAGATCTGACCAAAGATGGAGGCCTTGGGTAAGACCTTCCTTCCTCCACCTGGTGGTTAGCTGTTGTAGATCACAGATGCTGACTCTCACTACAGCTTAGGAGATTCCCTCAAAGCTGTTTAGTGTAAGACCTGGCAGGGGAGCAGAATCGCCCTTCTCTCAGCTTACTGAAGTCTTGTTTACTGATGTGCTGGTAATTACACTTTGTGGTGCACTTGACCCTGAATGGTCATTTTGTCTTTAGACAACCACATTACCCTACTAGAATTATAGATCAATTTCTGGCCCAGTACATTTATGTACTGTACCTCTGGTGCAGTAGCAGATGTTCACATTTGGGTTCCCAGCTGCAGGAATGTTCTAGATGTTGGGACCGTTGGTACCTGGCTTCCTCCTCTGTTGGATCCATGTGATCCAATTTCTTTAAATCTGTTCTTTTCAAATAGTGAGGTGGTGAGTTGTCTGCCTCTCACTCCCTTTGGTATTCATGTCTTTTATTCATGGGCTGCACAGTGGTGCAGTTGGTAGCATTGTTGCCTTGCAGCAAGAAGGTCCTAGGTTTGAATCCTGGCTCAGGGTCTTTCTTCATGTATGGAGTTTGCATGTTCTCCCTGTGCATACATGGGTTCAAAACCTGACTGTCAAGTTGATTGGTCTCTAAATTTTCCTTAGTTATGCGTGCCTGATGTTGTTCTGTCTGTCTCTGTGTTGCCCTGTGATGGACTGGTGACATGTCCATGGTCACACCCACACACACACCCCTACCCCCCATCCTCCACCCCCTGCCCCCATCCTTAATCCAAGTAGGATTAAGGATGAAAGATGATGGATGGATGGATCTTTTATTCATGTTTGAACCATAAACCAGCCTCTAGTCACTAGGTGGCAGCAGTGCTCAATAGGCTGCTGGTTCAGACAGCAGAAGTAGTTTTCTACTCAGACTGGTGGGGTCATTTAACTTCAACTATTAAGAACTGAGCACAGATCATTTGCACATTTTCACTTTTGAGAATCACTGAGCAGTCTGGATTAAATGTTACAAATTGAATTAATAAACTGAACTGCAATAAATTAATATGTAAACTGTTGCAGCTTATTTATGAGGGGATAAGATGATGTTCACAGCTGCCTTAGATTCAGAACTGAACATTGATCAATATATTTGATGTATGTTTTCTTGATTTTGATGATGACATTTGACAAAATGTAATGTTTATTGTTTGTTTCATAATTATTGACTGTATGATGTTTTATGATGTACATCTGCCTTGTTGCTGAAATGTTCTCTACAAATAAACTGGACTTGACCTTAATTAACAGAACCACGGCTTTACAGGCTGAAGCAAGTCAACGTCAGTGCGGTTCACCGCCACCGTGTTTCACCTTTGACCCCAGCTTCTTGTGACTAATGTGTCTCTGTCCTCCCCCACCACCCCCACCCCCACACAGTTTGTCCAATGGGCAGCAGCAGTAGCAGGTTGTTTGGGACGATGGCCCAGGCGTTGAACAGTTCCTCTCTGGTCCAGCCCGACCCGGACCTGGATCAGGACCAGGACCTGGTGGAGGTGGAGCCAGAGCAGCTGCTCAGAGAGTGTGAGGAGGCGCTGCGGCGGCGCCCGGCCCGGCCTCACCGGGACCTGGTCCTGCCCAGGCTGCTGGCGCCCTGCAGCCACCAGCACAACCCGTCCATACGGGTCCTGCAGTGGAACATCCTGGCCCAAGGTAAGGCTCTGAGTGCTGAGAGGAGCTGTGTTCTGTCAGCTACTGTTTGTTCATGGTGTGAGTTCATGCTGTGTGTGTGTGTGCAGCTCTCGGTGAGGGGAAGGACAGCTTCATCCGCTGCCCCCTAGAGGCTCTCAGCTGGCATGAGAGGAAGTACCAGATCCTGGAGGAGATCCTCACCTACCGACCAGACATCGTGTGTCTCCAGGAAGTTGACCACTACTATGACACTTTCCAGCCCATTATGGCCCGTCTCGGTTACCATGGCAACTTCCTACCCAAACCCTGGTCTCCCTGTCTGGATGTGGAGCACAACAACGGCCCTGACGGCTGTGCGCTGTTCTACCGCCGCTCACGCTTCCACCTGCACTCCACAGTCCACCTGCGACTGTCGGCCATGATGCTGCCCACCAACCAGGTGGCCATCGCCCAGACACTGCGCTGCCTGGCCACGGGCCGCCAGCTGTGTGTGGCCGTCACACACTTGAAGGCCCGCAGCGGCTGGGAGAGGCTGCGGAGCGCGCAAGGCGCCGACCTGCTGCAGAACCTGCAGGGCATCACGGCCCCTGGCTCGGAGGCTGGACCGGGGCCCGTCCCTCTGGTGGTGTGTGGGGACTTCAACGCCGAGCCCTCAGAGGACGTCTACAGGCGCTTTAGCTCCTCCCCTCTGGGCCTGAGCTCGGCCTACAAGCTACTGAGCGGTGATGGGCAGACGGAGCCGGCGTACACCAGCTGGAAGATCCGCCCATCTGGAGAGAGCTGCAGCACTCTGGACTACATCTGGTACAGCGAACGCGCCCTGAGGGTGGAGGCGCTGCTGGACATCCCCACAGAGCAGCAGATCGGACCCGACCGCCTGCCCTCATACCACTACCCCTCAGACCACCTGGCCCTGCTCTGTGACATCAGCTTCAAGGAGGGGCCTCACAGGCTGCTGTAGGCTGTAGGCAGCCAATCACAGCTCCAGCTGAAACTAGGACGGCCACATCAGAGGAACCTGACCTTTGACCTGATGTTGAGCTTGTCTTAAACCTTCCTGTTTGTTTGAAGCTGACTGCTGTAGAATCTCTTCTGGTGGAACTCTGATGGTGAGACTGAACAGCCAGGAAGGGGCCGTAGTGGAGGGGGGAGGGGCTCCTGGGTGTTCTGGCTCTATGAGGACCTGAGGGTTTCATTTTCTGACATTTGATCACTGCAGTTATTTATAAATAGCCTGACTGTCTTAAATTATTCCTTATACTCTGTGAGGTTCTACTGTACTGGGTAGTGATGTGAGTGGAAACTGGGGGGTCGTGTTGTTGTCATGACGACAACAGGACTTCATGATTACTATTGGTAATAAAGTGATTGTTTTTACTCTGAATGGTGTCTACCTGATCCTGCCTTCAATCACTTTCTGTCTCAATCTGCTGGCAGTAAGATTAAAAAAAATGTTTCAATGCAGCAGTAGTGCTTCATTAAGTTACTTATGAACCAGCATTAAATATATATTTAAATAAATATTTGTTGAATTCTTGCAATACTGCAATTTTTGGTGTAAATCCAATACCAGTAGTGCCAGTACCGTTGATACCAACACTTTAGATTTAAGTTTAATATGTCATCAAACTTCTGAACTTAAGGTGTTTTTGTGTTTTTTCCTTTGAATTATTTTGTTGAAATTTGGACAAACATATTAACATAAAAGAAATGTAAAAATTAGAAAAATTGATCATGAAAGCAAATCAAGACAAAGTCTTTTCTGAGGTAGAGTTAAGAGACTACAGTACAAAAACAAAATTACAAGAGAAAATTTAAACTCAAGTATTGACCCAATACTGATACTGATGTGGTATCAATATTTTCCATTCACCTCTGCTCAGCAGATGGATGAAACATTCTTGAGCTCCTTGAGACTCTGAGAATCTTGGAGAATCTGCTCCCTGGATTCCAGCTTAGTTTAATAGTTATAGACAGAACATGTCCAGGCAAGACAAGTCATATTAATTTCTAAAGAAATTCTCAGCAATGGATCCAATATGTAAACCAGTGAGCTGTGAAGAGGAGGTGCTGGAACACGCAGGAGGGAAAATGTGGAGCTGGTTCAACTTTGTGAGTGTAAAGAGGTGGAACGAAGGTGAAGTCAGTCTGACGGGTTAGAAACTGAACACAGAATGCTCTGAAATGAAGACAATGGGACTTATCACTAAGAGGTAAAGCATCAGCAACAGCCAGAGGACAAACAAAGGTTCTGGTGGGTTAAAGAGGAGCGGACATGTCCTGTTTGATTGGATCAAAGGCTTGTTCAGCTGATGAATCATTAATGTACATTAGAGAAGTTGACTCCTAAGTCCTTAGAGATTTCAGCACATTAAGTCTAAACTCAGTTTGACTGAAGTCTAAATCAAGGTGATTATGACTTATTCTTTTGTTGTAGCCATTGTTTCTTCTACTCATCTGTTATTCTCTTACACACATGTGAAAACTTTTCAGGTGAAGCAAACATCAGTCAGTGCATCTCTGACTCAGTTCATGCTGACATCATTCTGTCCTTCTGTTTGTCCAAGCAGACCCACATTCCTTCTCTGTGATCCACGATGAAACCAAAGAAAGTTCTGCTGATTATTTCAGCATCATCGCTGCAGGAGCAACAGAAGTCAACTCTGTCACTTCAGAGGAGGACACAGGGAGACGTTTCATTCTGAGAGACAAGATCTGAAAGTGGACTTCTGAAATTCAGATCTGTAGTCTCATCATCTATAGAATTCTCTTAAATATTGCAGAATTATACAGTTCAGGTGTTTTGGAACCAGCAGGTGGCACAAACCATCACTGATGGACTTCATTTCTGTGCCTCTCCACTCTTCCTGAGGACTGTGGCATCTTGATCTCCAAATGAAATAAAAAATTTACTTTTGTCTGAAATTAAGAGACTTCTGTGTCACATGACCTTGATATGAGTGACTGGGACTTGAAAATCTCCACCAAACTCTTAAACAGCCTTTGCTCTTCTTTTTTTTTTTAACCATACTTTTTTCTTCCATTCAACTTTCCATCAATGTGCTTTTGTCGATCACCATGAACAATCAGCTTCTTTAGCCTTCTGTTCTTTACTCTCCTTGTGGGAGGTATCCGACCTGCTGTTTGACTTTGGGACAATGGTGGTGACAGTGGGAGGAGTTCATCCCTCAATCAATGGGTTGTCAGTTTAATTCCTGCTCTGTCTGCCTGCATCTGTTGTCGTTTACTTGGGCAAGCCAACTTCACCCACCTAGCCTGCTGGTGAAGGTCAGAGGGCCTGGTGGTGTTGGAGCCTGGCAGCTGGCCTCTGGGAGCTGGACAAGTACAAATTCCGTTTTCTTAAACTGACTTTGGGTTTTCACTGACTATAAGCCAGAAGAAATAAAATGAATGAAGATCATCTTCTTTTGGCTTTTTCCTTCATTTGATTTGTTTCAATAAATAACTTCTCCTCAAAGCAGACAGAAGTCACACGTTCTCTACATTACGATGTCACCAAGTGAGTCTGAAGCACCAACCAGATGCTTAGAACAGATACATGTCCGGATGTGCCATAACTTTCTCCAGCTAAACAGAAACAAAACTGAAGTTCTAATTTTTGGACCTAAAGAGGAACAATCTAAAGTCAACACACAGCTGGAATTAACCTGATATGCATGTCTTTGAACTGTTGGAAGGAGCCAGGGTACCTGGAGAGAACCCATGCATGCACAAGAACATGCAAGCTCCATGGCCTCGGCTGGGATTCAAACCCAGGACCTTTTTGTTGCAAGGCAGTAGAGCCTGTACTGTATAGAGCATCCCTTCTCCAAAACACCTGAATAAAACAAACTGCTTCAGCTGCTGGAATGAGGAAGCATCTCAAAGTCTCAGGACAGGAGGGGCTGGATTTGGTCATCCTGGAATAGACTATTACCAGTGGCGCCATCTTCTGGGGAAACCCTGATCGTGCAAAGAAAACCATATGTTCCTGTCACCTATGTACGCCTACAAAGGTTTGTAAAACATTTGATTTTAAGAAAACCAAAAGGCAAAAAACAAAAAAAAACAAAAAAAAAACTTTCAAACCAATTCTGAAAATCTGCAACATTAAGCAAGACTTGCGGTGCTAAAAGGGATAAATTATATCCTACGTTACTGACATTACGTACAGCAGTTGGTAAAGATGCTCCATCTTTTCATTGCTCACAACTAAAGGCTGTGGAGTCATTTCTACACACCTGAATAAAAGAATCACACTGTTTTCTTTCACATTTGTATTTTTTATAATACATATTTCAGTAAAATCTACTTCAATACACTGATAGTACAAGAAAAAAATAGTATATTATGCTTCAAACGCAGGGCTTACTTAGTTCACTGACATGGATGCAGACATCCTATTGTTCCCTTTTAAGGAAGAGTAAAAAAAGAGAAGAAGAGAGACCGACGGCGCTGAGAAAAACCATGGACTGCAGAAGCTGATGTAGCCTCTGATTGGACAATAAAGAGATGAATCCCACAAACCTGTGTTTATGGCCAGCAGGGGGCAGAGTCAGATGAGTTTTTTTCTTCAGTTTGGTCTCTGCTCAGAGTGAGATAAACCTCTCTTCAGGCTTTGCATAGTGTTCTCTGCTCATCACTCTGAAGTCAAGCAGCTGAAGCAGAGGGGCTGTGTGTGTGTGTGTGTGTGTGTGTGTGACCCAGAGGGACGTCTGGAGACTGAACCAACGTCTGATTCCACATTTAAGTTGCTGAGTATCAAAAATGTTTTTACATCACAAAGTCTTTATATCAGGGCTTATTACAAAAAGACAGATTTTCATTTACAATCTAAGGCTGCTTATGTTGTTTGAGCGCTGAGGGAACTGTGTGTTGTGTGTGTGTGTGTGTGTACACAATCGTCCCTTTGATCCTCTGGGGGAGCGCTGTGACGACAGCCAATCATAAAGCAGCTCTCATCTGAAGGTGTAGAGAGAGGATGTGTCCTTCATTTCCTGACAATTCCTACAGTCACTTCCTGCAGTACCCCCATTCCATTGCCCAACCCCCCCAGCTCAGGTCAGGTTTTCAGGACGATGCCTCTGCTGCTGCTGCTGCTGGGCTGGAGAGGGGTGGAGGCTCCGCCCCCTCTGATTGTGCTGCTTGGGGCTGGGGGTGCTGCTGTGTGGGGGTTGTAGGGGGTGCAGGACGAGGCTGGCCCACCTGCAACGAGAGCTGCGGCAGAGCCTGGGCGACTGCGGCCGGTTTGGCCAGGATGAGCTGCGGCGCGGTCCGGCCGGGCGCCAGCTGGACGCCGGCCGGCTTGATGGCGGTTGGAGGCAGCTGGGTGGCCACCGGCTTGGCCTGGATGATCTGAGCCACCTGGCCTGGGGGGTTAGTCTGCATTAGCGTGGCCAGCTGGTTGGCTGGGATGGTGATGATGGTGATCTTTTCTCCGGCCTTGGAGCCGGCGGGCAGCATGGTGGGCAGCGCCTGGATCACCAGCTTGGGCGGAGCGCTGGTGGAGGCCTTCGCTACGGTCACTGGGACGCCTGTGGTGGTGAGGATGGGGGAGGAGTTTAGCGTCATATGGCCTAGAGAGTTGGTCATGACCAGTGGCATGGCTCGGATGGGTCTGTGGGAGAAGAACAGGAGAGGTCAGGGGTCATGAAGCTGAAGCACATCAGCTTCTATCATGTAAGTGAGAAGCATCAGGCAGACTGAGACACACGGTCAGGTCACTTTGGGTCATTGTGGCACCACTAGAGTTACTACTGAGACCCGTTTATACTGAGCCGGTTTTCATTCAGACTGGAACATTTTTGTTGATTTCATACGTCGTTCATATGTCTGCTGGTCAAAGTCTCTGACATGGTCACTGTTTGAAACCAGGACAGAGTGGAACTTTTAAGGACGTCCCACATGGAGATGTGAAAGCAAACAGAACACACAGCTGTAGGGTTTGTTCTAGTCATGAACAAAAACAATTGTGGGCAGCATTGTACTGTGTGCTACTTAACCTGTTCAGTTTAATAACCTCTGATATGGAGCATGTGAGTTATATGAGCACCTGGTTCATCTGAGACTTATTACTGTGTTCTAAATGAGGCGGAAGCTAAAGATCAAAAAGCATTCACCTTTCACTGATGTGCTAAATCACAGTGCCAACTAGTGGCCTGACATGATAACTCAATGTTTTGTCTAAAAACATGAAACTTTTCACCAATCAGCATCTAAAAATACCAGCAGTTCCCAGTCTCATGTAGGAATAGTCTAACGTTCCTTCCTTGTTATGCAGAGTCACTCCAGATTGCTAACATCTTATTAGCTTCTATCCCCGTTGGTTGTTTCTCCACTGGCAGTGTGTTCCTCACTATGTGGCTGTAAGTATGGCAGATCTTGACAGGGTTTGAAAACAGTGGTGGAGATGCTGTTTGTTGACTTATTGGCCAATCAAATAATAATTTATATTATAGATTAGTCAAATTTTCTTTTTCTGAAGATTTCAGATTTGGAACATTGTGATTGTTTTTCACCAATGTACTCCTTGTGCTCCATGTTGTTTTGCCTTAATGTTTTTCAGCTTGTGTTTATTTTGACTTGGTATTCAGATCAAGCCAACATTTCTAAAATCTTTTTAAGAAAATAAAAATTGATTAAATTGATTAAAATCAGAATTCAAATGAAAAAATATATATATTATGGCTATTGCCACACAAGGGTATTGTGGCCACGCCCTAAAGTGAGACAGTGCTGTGTGTCTGACCTGGTGGAGGCGTTGGTGGGGATGACTGTGACGTAGGTCTGCTGGGGCTGGGTGCTAACAGGGGTGCTTAGGCTGGCAGGGCTCTGCTGGTGAACCGGGAGCTGGCCAGACACAATGACCTCGCTGTCCTCCATCTTTATGTCCATGCCTCCCTCGTCGTCGTCGATCACACGGATGTTTTTGGGCATTTCTTTAAACTGGTAGGCAAGTCGCTGACCCTCGACCTTTGCGAGGATCCCTCGCTGGTAGTAATACCTACAACAAAAAGGTCAAATCTAGATTATCAAGAAAATAGATAATTCCAACCAATTAATAAATAAAAAGAAAACGGAAGCAACTTCGTATCAGCCAGTCATAAGTGCCTTGTGTGTGTGTGTGTGTGTGTGTGTGTGTGTGTGTGTGTGTGCGTGTGTGCGTGCGTGTGTGCGTGTGTGTAGCAGGAGCTGACCTCAGGGCGCGGCCCATGGTCTCATAGTTCATGTCGGGCTTGTTCTTGTGCTTCCCCCACAGCCTGGACACGGCCTTGGAGTCCACTAGCTTGAAGATGCCTTTGTCTCTCTGCATCCACTTGATGTACCTGGGACAGGTGTTTTTATCCTGCAGCAGCTCCAGCAGGAACTCCCACAGATATGTGGTGTTTCCTGGAGAGCGCGCGCACACACACACACACACACACACACACACACACACACACACAGAACAGCATGAAAACCAGATGAAAGGAGCATTCCTGCAGAATGAGGCTTAGGATGTGAAACTAGAGCCAACCTTTTCCTTCCCTCGGCCTCTTCTTGATCCCCAGGTCATAGGAGCCGTTGGAGGCAGGCTGCTGCGTTTTGGGTTTACGTCCACCTGCGGTCAACGCACAGTAATATCAGTTTTTATTTCCTCTCTTCTCTCCTCCTGCTGTTGAATGGGGCCTTGAGCAGAATTTGATTTAGGGGCCCTTCTTATTGCTAAGTACATCAGCACCACTAAGAGCATCTCAACATGGATCTAGTGAAATCTTGGAGAAGAGGGCCTAGTTTAATTGGCTGAACAGTCAAATATAATTGTAGTTTACTACGATATATTTGTGAATATATTTGTATTTTTAAAACTCAAAGATTAAACTCACAGTATCAGATTATAGCTGTGGTAGTAAAATAATCTAACTGAAGGTTGTTCTTTGAACCTTTACAAAGTAAACTTGCCAGCTCCTTAAAATATAAAATTTAAATGTTAAACAATTTAAAATTGTTTAACTCAGTGGTTCCCAAATTGAGGGGAACGCAGAAGGATTTAAAAACATCATGTTTTTAAAAACATGATGTAAAACGTCTGGTTTCCTGGAGCTAAACATCCAGAACATTCACACACTGACCTCCTCTCTTCTTCTTGGCTGCAGGCTCACAGTCAGGAGGGATGGGGAAGGAGTCCTCCTCGATGGGCCCACACTCAGTGGAAACCTCCACCACAGTCTCCATCATCACATCCTCTACTGAACACATGAGACACATTCACATGCTTTACCTGCTGCACACCACACACTTCACATTATGACTAGCTCTCAACTCTGATTATTCAAGCAATGTGAGACAAACAACAAAATACAATACTATTTCTGTTTGGAACAATTCAGATAAAACAACCTCTGATTCAACGCAAACCGAGAAAACAACAAAAGACAGAAAGATAGTACAATTTATTTTCCAAACTTCTGCTAATGGATATAATATCGGTGCAATTCTTTGTGAAATGTTTGAATCTATCCTGTAGCAGGATATTCAGACAGCTGGCAGGGTTTACCTGTGCTGCGGTCATTGTGAAGGCCTCCAGGTGATTCCATGTGCAGCAGAGCTTCAGCTGCTTCAAAGGTTTTGTCAAAGCACACCATGTCATGGCCTGACATCTCCACTGCAAACAGAGTAAATAAGAGGAGGTCAAAGCAACAACCCCTTGCTCACTGAACAGAGTCGCTCAGGTCAGACCTGGGCCATCCAGAACCCACTTCCTGACCTATTTGCTGTGGAAACAGCTGAATTCAGGAGCTGCAGCGATGCCAGCCACTATTTTGTAATGTTTACTTCCTGGTCTGAGGTTTGCAGAAGCAGTCTGCTCCTCCCTTCCTGTTTCCTGTAAGTGGGTCTGAATGGCGACACCTGCTTCCTGCCAGCAGAGGGCAGCCTAGGCCAGCAGTCAGAGAGTGGAGGACTCACCGGACTCGGCCGCCTCCGTCACCACCTCCTGCTCCTCAGCCACGTCCTGCATCAGGTATGTCCCGTCGTCGTACACCAGGACCTGGGCCGAGTAGCACTCCTCCACCTGGGCGCTGGGCACCTCCTCCACGATGACGGCCGGAGATCCCTCCTCCTCTTGCAGGATCACTCCCTCCTCCTCCTCTTCCTCCTCCTCCTCCACCATGATCACAGCCTCTCCATCCTGCTGCACCACCTCCTCGTCCTCCTCAGCAGCCTGCTGCACCAGGTTAGACAAAGAAGAGAGCAATGAGAGTCTCCAGAGTTATAATTTCCTTTGGCATGAAGTCCTGACTTCCTGCCGTCCGTCGTGTTTCAGATGCAGGCGATAGATTGTGGAGCTAATCTGGGATCAGCATTTCCTTCCTCTGTGTCAAAGTAAAAAAAGTCTCAACATAAACATATCAGTGTCGCCATGAATATTTACAAGCCACTGTCATCTTAATTTAGGATCGCTTGGAAATCCATGAAAACTTAAAATCTCATTATATTTGGGAGACAACAATGTTCATAGTATTGCTTTACTTGCTGCTGAAATACAACTTTGTCCTTTCTAGCTGTCATGTTAACTCAAAGCGGAAGCAAGAAAGCTGCTTTTCGCTCATACAATTACATCAATGTTCAAGTTTTATGAAAAATCAAAGGTGAATGATATCTGATGACTACCACTGTGAAGCTGCAGCTGACAGAACCAGCAGGAATCTGCAGAAATGCAGATTTTTAGATGAACCTGGGTAAGGATAATAATAACTCCATATTGATGCAGTGATTGGACATAACAGAGACATGTGAGACTGTATTCATCTAGCTGAACACACAACCATTTTCAAAACACACAGAATTTATGTTCTGATGGGTCTCATTTGTCAGAATAAGCAAGTATTAAACATAATGTTAATTAAGGCCAAATTTCTGTTCTTAAAACCAGGTTGTTTTATTGATCTGCTATAATTGGGGCCTGCCCCATAGCAATGCATAAGGAGAGCAGTGACTGACTTGCGAAGCAAGTCAGTCACTGCCTCCATGCATTGCATGGCAGGCACCTATTGTTCTACACCCAATAGAACGCCTCTTTATTATTGGGGCCTGCCCCATAGCAATGCATAAGGAGAGCAGTGACTGACTTGCGAAGCAAGTCAGTCACTGCCTCCATGCATTGCATGGCAGGCACCTATTGTTCTACACCCAATAGAACGCCTCTTTATTGGGGCCTGCCCATAGCAATGCATAAGGAGAGCAGTGACTGACTTGACAAGTCAGTCACTGCCTCCATGCATTGCATGGCAGGCACCTATTGTTCTACACCCAATAGAATGTCTCTTTATTGGGGCCTGCCCCATAGCAATGCATAAGGAGAGCAGTGACTGACTTGCGAAGCAAGTCAGTCACTGCCTCCATGCATTGCATGGCAGGCACCTATTGTTCTACACCCAATAGAACGCCTCTTTATTATATATTTCTTCATCCGTTACCGTTAATGCGGCTCGCACCGCTGCGAGCCCAGCCACAAAAGTGGTATCAAAACGTGCGGCTCGGTCCCGGGAGGGGTGCTATTATTTTTATAAGGAATCGGACTTACGATGGCGACGTAAAAAGCGAAAAACGAGCAAAATTTCCAACCGTCAAACGCAGAGCATAACTGAAACCAACTGACGCTCCAGTAGAGTGAGAATTTAAGCAGATTTTTGACCCCAAAGCGATTTTGAAATCGCTGTCACGCCCACAAATATCGCCCGATTGGTATCAAACTCGGTCATGACATTGATACGCATGCCTGCTCCGGTAAAATGTGTTCGATATTTCTCTAGCATTTACGGTTTTCTGTCAAGGTGCTTCTGAGCGAAATCATGGGACAGGGTAACTGACGCTCTCCCTGATTCACTTCCATGTATTTCTGAAAAGTTTCTGCACAACTTTTTGTCTCATCACTGCAATTACTGTGAATGAGGTAAAAATATGAATTGCGGTACTATCGGAGAAGACAAATAGCCCTCTCATACGCTTCAAACGGTTTTCAAATATGTATTACGGTTCCTGAACGGCAAAGGTTTGTTCGGAGTGCTTTTTCCATATTAATTGGCTGGGTGTCTCACAAAGATAGAATTTTTTTCCCCCCTTTCTGTCTCAAACACACTGACAGTTAGCAGCTGATCCATTACCATAGCAACGGAACACATGAGGCCAGAGCAGCTGACTTATGGGAGGACACTCTGGAATGAGCTGGCCTTTAGAACTACTTGTGTTTTGGGCATTTTATAACAGATTTTAACAAACCATTGTTACACACAGGATTAATGTGTCAATTTTAAATAAAGCTTAATGGAAATTTCCCAATAAAAGCCCCAATATCTCTGTCAGGTGAGTGCAGCGCCGTAAGGCGCTGCAAAAATCTCTGCCTATATTATCTTTTCCTCTCAGGTTATGGCACTGGCTTGCGCAGCAAGCCAGTGCAATGGCATTAACCTTTGACCTAATGATATTAAATAGGACAATCAGAACAATAATGCATCGCCGTAAGGCGATGCAATAATATTAGAATGCTTTATTAGTCTTATCTTAAATAAACTATTAGCTATTTTTCTTACTTATTAGTCATTTTTAATATACTGAATGGAGTAAATCAATTACAGAAAACATTCTAATGATGCAATGGCATTAACCTTTGACCTAATGATAATAAATAGGACGACCAAAACGCCATAGTGTGGGCATTTAATATGATGCTTATGTTTATTTTAAAAAAAAAAAGCCTTCATATTGCCCTCAGGTTAATGCATCGCCGTAAGGCGATGCAATAATATTAGAATGCTTTATATTCTTCTCTCAGGTTAGGGATCTGCCTTGCGCAGCAAGGCAGTCAATTAAGATAAGACTTTTACCTTAAATAAACTATTAGCTATTTTTCTTACTTATTAGTCATTTTAAATATACTGAATTGAGTAAGTCAATTACAGAAAACATTCTAATGATACCCCAAATGCTATTGGCAGCATTTAGGTAAAGATATGTTTGGCCTGCTTTGATCAGAAAAACTAACTGCTTAAAACTATTAGGATTCCATCTCTCCCTGTGTTTCACTCTCATGACAGTTGAGCTGCTCTTTAGAACTACAAAGACTGAAGGTTAGAACTACAACATGGTGGAACTGTCAGTTACTACAGAGGAGGTCTGAGCTGGCCTTTAGAACTACTTGTGTTTTGAGCATTATAGAAACGATTTAACACATTCACTGTTACACATGGGATGAGTTTGACCATTTCTTATGATGCTTACTGAAAATTTCAAAATAAAAGCCTTGGCAATTTTTACATCATATATTTGCTCATTTTTGCTTGACGTGATTGGTTTATCCAAAGCACTCTTAGACACTGGATTAGTGTGGGCATTTAATATGAAGCTTACTGCAAATTTCAAAATAAAAGCCTGAATATGACCCTCAGGTTAATGCATCGCCGTAAGGCGATGCAATAATATTAGAATGCTTTATATTCTTCTCTCAGGTTAGGGAACTGCCTTGCGCAGCAAGGCAGTTCATTAGCATTAGCATTTTATCTTAAATAAGCTATTGGGTATTTTTTTGTCTTTTTAGCCATGTTTAGTATACTTAATGGTGTAAGTCAAGTATAGACAACATGCTAGTGAGCTGATTATCATGCTTAATCGTGCATGTCCATGTTAGTCAACATTCTTGTGATTCTCCACATGGTTCTTTGGAAGTTTTTAAGCTTAGCATTGATGCTAATTGTTAGCATCAGAACGCTGGGTCCAAACCGACGGGCACACTTTGGCAGGCCCCAGTTAAATTTCTTCAGGAATTTTCTAGTTGGGGCCTGCCCCATAGCAATGCATAAGGAGAGCAGTGACTGACTTGCGAAGCAAGTCAGTCACTGCCTCCATGCATTGCATGGCAGGCACCTATTGTTCTACACCCAATAGAACGCCTCTTTATATATTATTATTTATTATTCTTCCGTCAACCGGAATGCGGCTCGCACCGCTGCGAGCCCACCCACAAAAGTGGTATCAAAACGTGCGGCCCGATCCCGGCAGGTGTGCTATTATTTTTATAAGGAATCGGACTTACGATGGCGACGTAAAAAGCGAAAAACGAGCAAAATTTCCAACTGCCGAAACGCAGAGCATAACTGACACCAACTGCCGCTTTTTTAGAGTGAGAATTTAAGCAGATTTTTGACCCCAAAGTGATTTTGAAATCGCTGTCACGCCCACAAATATCGCCCGATTGGTATCAAACTCGGTCATGACATTGATACGCGTGCCTGCTCCGGTAAAATGTGTTCGATATTTCTCTAGCATTTACGGTTTTCTGTCAAGGTGCTTCAGAGTGAAATTATGGGACAGGGTAACTGACGCTCTCCCAGATTGACTTCCATGTATTTCTCAAAAGTTTCTGCACAATTTTTTGTCTCATCACTGCAATTACTGTGAATGAGGTAAAAATATGAATTGCGGTACTATCGGAGAAGACAAATAGCCCTCTTATACGCTTCAAACGGTTTTCAAATATGTATTACGGTTCCTGAACGGCAAAGGTTTGTTCGGAGTGCTTTTTCCATATTAATTGGCTGGGTGTCTCACAAAGATAGAATTTTTTCTCCCCCTTTCTGTCTCACACACACTGACAGTTAGCAGCTGATCCATTACCATAGCAACGGAACACATGAGGCCAGAGCAGCTGATTTATGGGAGGACACTCTGGAATGAGCTGGCCTTTAGAACTACTTGTGTTTTGGGCATTTTATAACTGATTTTAACAAACCATTCTTACACATAGGATTAGTGTGTAATTTTTAAATAAAGCTTAATGGAAATTTCCCAATAAAAGCCCCAATATCTCTGTCAGGTGAGTGCAGCGCCGTAAGGCGCTGAAAAAATCTCTGCCTATATTATCTTTTCCTCTCAGGTTATGGCACTGGCTTGCGCAGCAAGCCAGTGCAATGGCATTAACCTTTGACCTAATGATAATAAATAGGACTATCAGAACACCATATCTGTAGTTCTAACTAACACTCAGTTAAAACAGAGCTTCCAATTAGAACTACTGGCTGTTTAGGCCAGTAAATAAGAGATTTAACTCAAACACTGTTAGCCATTGGATTAGTGTGGGCATTTAATATGAAGCTTATGTTTATATTTCAAAATAAAAGCCTTCTTATTTCCCTCAGGTTAATGCATCGCCGCAAGGCGATGCAATAATATTAGAATGCTTTATATTCTTCTCTCAGGTTAGGGATCTGCCTTGCGCAGCAAGGCAGATCATTAAGATAAGATTTTTACCTTAAATAAACTATTAGCTATTTTACTTACTTATTAGTCATTTTAAATATACTGAATGGAGTAAGTCAATTACAGAAAACATTCTAATGATACCCCACATGCTATTGGCAACACTTAGGTAAAGATGTGTTTGGCCTGCTTTGATCAGAAAACCTAACTGCTTCAAACTATTAGGATTCCATCTCTCCCTGTGTGTTTCATTCTCATGACAGTTGAGCTGCTCTTTAGAACTACAAAGACTGAAGGTTAGAACTACAACATGGTGGAACTGTCAGTTACTACAGAGGAGGACTGAGCTGGCCTTTAGAACTACTTGTGTTTTGAGCATTAAGGAAACGATTTAACACATTCACTGTTACACATGGGATGAGTTTGACCATTTCTTATGATGCTTACTGCAAATTTCAAAATAAAAGCCTCAATATGCCCTTCTGAATAGTGCACCGCTGCAGGCGGTGCAATGATATCATTCTGCATTATCTGGTTCTCTCAGGTTAGGGAGCTGCCTTGCGCAGCAAGGCAGTTCATTAGCATTAGCCTTTTAGCTTAAATAAGCTATAACGTATTTTTCTTACTTATCTGCCATAGTTAGTATTCTGAAGGAATTAAGTAAATTACAGAGAACATTCTAATAATATCCCACATGCTACTGACAGCATTCATGCTAACATTAGCATTTTTGCTCATTTTAGCTAATACACTTAATTTATCATACTGAATGGTGCATGTCCTGTTTACTTAACATTCTTGTGATTGTATTGATTACATTGCAGATTTCTTTAGCATTGATGCTAATTTTTAGTATCAGAACGCTGGGTCCAAACCGACGGGCACACTTTGGCAGGCCCCAGTTAAATTTCTTCAGGAATTTTCTAGTATATTATTTATTATTCTTCCGCCAACCGGAATGCGGCTCAAGACCGCTGCAGCCCACCCACAAAAGTGGTATCAAAACGTGCGGCCCGATCCCGCAGGTGTGCTATTATTTTTATAAGGAATCGGACGTAAAAAGCTTAAAAAGCGAGCAAAATTTCCAACTGCCGAAACGCAGAGCATAACTGACACCAACTGACGCTTTTTTAGAGTGAGAATTTAAGCAGATTTCTGACCCCAAAGCAATTTTTAAATCGCCGTCACTTCCACAAATATCGCCCGATTGGTATCAAACTCGGTCATGACATTGATACGCGTGCCTGCTCCGGTAAAATGTGTTCAATATTTCTCTAGCATTTACGGTTTTCTGTCAAGGTGCTTCAGAGTGAAATTATGGGACAGGGTAACTGACGCTCTCCCTGATTCACTTCCATGTATTTCTGAAAAGTTTCTGCACAATATTTTGTCTCATCACTGCAATTACTGTGAATGAGGTAAAAATATGAATTGCGGTACTATCGGAGAAGACAAATAGCCCTCTTATACGCTTCAAACGGTTTTTGAATATGTATTACGGTTCCTGAACGGCAAAGGTTTGTTCGGAGTGCTTTTTCCATATTAATTGGCTGGGTGTCTCACAAAGATAGAATTTTTTTCCCCCCTTTCTGTCTCACACACATATGACAGTAAGCAGCTGATCCATTACCATAGCAACGGAACACATGAGGCCAGAGCAGCTGATTTATGGGAGGACACTCTGGAATGAGCTGGCCTTTATAACTACTTGTGTTTTGGGCATTTTATAACTGGTTTTAACAAACCATTGTTACACAAAGGATTAGTGTGTAATTTTTAAATAAAGCTTAATGGAAATTTCCCAATAAAAGCCCCAATATCTCTGTCAGGTGAGTGAGATATCTCTGCCTATATTATCTTTTCCTCTCAGGTTATGGCACTGGCTTGCGCAGCAAGCCAGTGCAATGGCATTAACCTTTGACCTAATGATAATAAATAGGACAATCAGAACAATAATGCATCGCCGTAAGGCGATGCAATAATATTAGAATGGTTTATTAGTCTTATCTTAAATAAACTATTAGCTATTTTTCTTACTTATTAGTCATTTTAAATATACTGAATGGAGTAAATCAATTACAGAAAACATTCTAATGATGCAATGGCATTAACCTTTGACCTAATGATAATAAATAGGACGACCAAAACGCCATAGTGTGGGCATTTAATATGATGCTTATGTTTATTTTTTTAAAAAAAAGCCTTCATATTGCCCTCAGGTTAATGCATCGCCGTAAGGCGATGCAATAATATTAGAATGCTTTATATTCTTCTCTCAGGTTAGGGATCTGCCTTGCGCAGCAAGGCAGTCAATTAAGATAAGACTTTTACCTTAAATAAACTATTAGCTATTTTTCTTACTTATTAGTCATTTTAAATATACTGAATTGAGTAAGTCAGTTACAGACAACATTCAAATGATACCCCACATGCTATTGGCAACACTTAGGTAAAGATATGTTTGGCCTGCTTTGATCAGAAAAACTAACTGCTTCAAACTATTAGGATTCCATCTCTCCCTGTGTGTTTCACTCTCATGACAGTTGAGCTGCTCTTTAGAACTACAAAGACTGAAGGTTAGAACTACAACATGGTGGAACTGTCAGTTACTACAGAGGAGGACTGAGCTGGCCTTTAGAACTACTTGTGTTTTGAGCATTATAGAAACGATTTAACACATTCACTGTTACACATGGGATGAGTTTGACCATTTCTTATGATGCTTACTGAAAATTTCAAAATAAAAGCCTTGGCAATTTTTACATCATATATTTGCTCATTTTTGCTTGACGTGATTGGTTTATCCAAAGCACTCTTAGACACTGGATTAGTGTGGGCATTTAATATGAAGCTTACTGCAAATTTCAAAATAAAAGCCTCAATATGACCCTCAGGTTAATGCATCGCCGTAAGGCGATGCAATAATATTAGAATGCTTTATATTCTTCTCTCAGGTTAGGGAACTGCCTTGCGCAGCAAGGCAGATCATTAGCATTAGCATTTTATCTTAAATAAGCTATTGGGTATTTTTTTGTCTTTTTAGCCATGTTTAGTATACTTAATGGTGTAAGTCAAGTATAGACAACATGCTAGTGAGCTGATTATCATGCTGAATCGTGCATGTCCATGTTAGTCAACATTCTTGTGATTCTCCACATGGTTCTTTGGAAGTTTTTAAGCTTAGCATTGATGCTAATTGTTACCATCAGAACGCTGGGTCCAAACCGACGGGCACACTTTGGCAGGCCCCAGTTAAATTTCTTCAGGAATTTTCTAGTCTAGTATTTATTATTCTTCCGTTACCGTTAATGCGGCTCGTACCGCTACGAGCCCACCCACAAAAGTGGTATCAAAACGTGCGGCTCGATCCCGGGAGGGGTGCTATTACTTTTATAAGGAATCGGACTTACGATGGCGACGTAAAAAGCGAAAAACGAGCAAAATTTCCAACTGCCGAAACGCAGAGCATAACTGACACCAACTGACGCTCCAGTAGAGTGAGAATTGAAGCAGATTTTTGACCCCAAAGCGATTTTGAAATCGCCGTCACGCCCACAAATATCGCCCGATTGGTATCAAACTCTGTCATGACATTGATACGCGTGCCTGCTCCGGTAAAATGTGTTCGATATTTCTCTAGCATTTACGGTTTTCTGTCAGGGTGCTTCAGAGCAAAATCATGGGACAGGGTAACTGACGCTCTCCCTGATTCACTTCCATGTATTTCTGAAAAGTTTCTGCACAATTTTTTGTCTCATCACTGCAATTACTGTGAATGAGGTAAAAATATGAATTGCGGTACTATCGGAGAAGACAAATAGCCCTCTTATACGCTTCAAACGGTTTTTGAATATGTATTACGGTTCCTGAACGGCAAAGGTTTGTTCGGAGTGCTTTTTCCATATTAATTGGCTGGGTGTCTCACAAAGATAGAATTTTTTTCCCCCCTTTCTGTCTCACACACAGATGACAGTAAGCAGCTGATCCATTACCATAGCAACGGAACACATGGGGCCAGAGCAGCTGATTTATGGGAGGACACTCTGGAATGAGCTGGCCTTTATAACTACTTGTGTTTTGGGCATTTTATAACATATTTTAACAAACCATTGTTACACATAGGATTATGTGTAATTTTTAAATAAAGCTTAATGGAAATTTCCCAATAAAAGCCCCAATATCTCTGTCAGGTGAGTGCAGCGCCGTAAGGCGCTGCAAAAATCTCTGCCTATATTATCTTTTCCTCTCAGGTTATGGCACTGGCTTGCTGTGCAAGCCAGTGCAATGGCATTAACCTTTGACCTTATGATATTAAATAGGACAACCAAAACACCATATCTGTAGTTCTAACTAACACTCAGTTAAAACAGAGCTTCCATTTAGAACTACTGGCTGTTTAGGCCAGTAAATAAGGAATTTAACCCAAACACTGTTAGGCATTGGATTAGTGTGAGCATTTAATATGATGCTTATGTTTATTTTTCAAAATAAAAGCCTTCATATTGCCCTCAGGTTAATGCATCGCCGCAAGGCGATGCAATAATATTAGAATGCTTTATATTCTTCTCTCAGGTTAGGGATCTGCCTTGCGCAGCAAGGCAGATCATTAAGATAAGACTTTTACCTTAAATAAACTATTAGCTATTTTACTTACTTATTAGTCATTTTAAATATACTGAATTGAGTAAGTAAATTACAGAAAACATTCTAATGATACAGTGCAATGGCATTAACCTTTGACCTAATGATATTAAATAGGACAACCAAAACGCCATATCTTGTAAATCAATTACAGAAAACATTTTAATGATACCCCACATGCTTTTGGCAACACTTAGGTAAAGATATGTTTGGCCTGCTTTGATCAGAAAAACTAACTGCTTCAAACTATTAGGATTCCATCTCTCCCTGTGTGTTTCATTCTCATGACAGTTGAGCTGCTCTTTAGAACTACAAAGACTGAAGGTTAGAACTACAACATGGTGGAACTGTCAGTTACTACAGAGGAGGACTGAGCTGGCCTTTAGAACTACTTGTGTTTTGAGCATTATAGAAACGATTTAACACATTCACTGTTACACATTGGATTAGTTTGACCATTTCTTATGATGCTTACTGAAAATTTCAAAATAAAAGCCTTGGCAATTTTTACATCATATATTTGCTCATTTTTGCTTGAGATTGGTTTATCCAAAGCACTCTTACACACTGGATTAGTGTGGGCATTTAATATGAAGCTTACTGCAAATTTCAAAATAAAAGCCTCAATATGCCCCTCTGAATAGTGCACCGGGCGGTGCAATGATATCATTCTGCATTATCTGTTCTCTCAGGTTAGGGAACTGCCTTGCGTAGCAAGGCAGTTCATTAACATTAACCTTTTAGCTTAAATAAGCTATTTTACCTATTTTCTTACTTATCTGCCATGTTTAGTATTACTGAAGGAATTAAGTAAATTACAGAGAACATTCTAATAATATCCCACATGCTACTGAGAGATTTATGCATTAGCATTTTTGCTCATTTTAGCTAATACACTTACTTTATCATACTGAATGGTGCATGTCCAGTTTACTTAACATTCTTGTGATTCTATTGATTCTATTGATTACATTGCAACTTTCTTTAGCATCGATGCTAATTGTTAGCATCAGAACGCTGGGTCCAAACCGACGGGCACACTTTGGCAGGCCCCAGTTAAATTTCTTCAGGAATTTTCTAGTTGGGGCCTGCCCCATAGCAATGCATAAGGAGAGCAGTGACTGACTTGCGAAGCAAGTCAGTCACTGCCTCCATGCATTGCATGGCAGGCACCTATTATTCTACACCCAATAGAATGCCTCTTTATTGGGGCCTGCCCCATAGCAATGCATAAGGAGAGCAGTGACTGACTTGCGAAGCAAGTCAGTCACTGCCTCCATGCATTGCATGGCAGGCACCTATTATTCTACACCCAATAGAATGCCTCTTTATTATTATTATTATAATTAACTTCTTCTTCCGTCAACCGGAATGCGGCTCGCACCGCTGCGAGCCCACCCACAAAAGTGGTATCAAAACGTGCGGCCCGGTCCCGGCAGGTGTGCTATTATTTTTATAAGGAATCGGACTCACGATGGCGACGTAAAAAGCGAAAAACGAGCAAAATTTCCAACTGCCGAAACGCAGAGCATAACTGACACCAACTGCCACTTTTTTAGAGTGAGAATTTAAGCAGATTTTTGAGCCCAAAGCGATTTTTAAATCGCCGTCACGACCACAAATATCGCCCGATTGGTATCAAACTCGGTCATGACATTGATACGCGTGCCTGCTCCGGTAAAATGTGTTCGATATTTCTCTAGCATTTACGGTTTTCTGTCAAGGTGCTTCAGAGTGAAATCATGGGACAGGGTAACTGACGCTCTCCTAGGTTCACTTCCATGTATTTCTGAAAAGTTTCTGCACAATTTTTTGTCTCATCACTGCAATTACTGTGAATGAGGTAAAAATATGAATTGCGGTACTATCGGAGACGACAAATAGCCCTCTCATACGCTTCAAACGGTTTTCAAATATGTATTACGGTTCCTGAACGGCAAAGGTTTGTTCGGAGTGCTTTTTCCATATTAATTGGCTGGGTGTCTCACAAAGATAGAATTTTTTCCCCCCCTTTCTGTCTCACACACATATGACAGTTAGCAGCTGATCCATTACCATAGCAACGGAACACATGAGGCCAGAGCAGCTGATTTATGGGAGGACACTCTGGAATGAGCTGGCCTTTAGAACTACTTGTGTTTTGGGCATTTTATAACAGATTTTAACAAACCATTGTTACACACAGGATTAATGTGTCAATTTTAAATAAAGCTTAATGGAAATTTCCCAATAAAAGCCCCAATATCTCTGTCAGGTGCTGCAAAAATCTCTGCCTATATTATCTTTTCCTCTCAGGTTATGGCACTGGCTTGCGCAGCAAGTCAGTGCAATGGCATTAACCTTTGACCTAATGATATTAAATAGGACAACCAAAACGCCATAGTGTGGGCATTTAATATGAAGCTTATGTTTATTTTTCAAAAAAAAAGCCTTCATATTGCCCTCTGGTTAATGCATCGCCGTAAGGCGATGCAATAATATTAGAATGCTTTATATTCTTCTCTCAGGTTAGGGATCTGCCTTGCGCAGCAAGGCAGTCAATTAAGATAAGACTTTTACCTTAAATAAACTATTAGCTATTTTTCTTACTTATTAGTCATTTTAAATATACTGAATTGAGTAAGTCAGTTACAGACAACATTCAAATGATACCCCACATGCTATTGGCAGCATTTAGGTAAGGAGATGTTTGGCCTGCTTTGATCAGAAAAACTAACTGCTTCAAACTATTAGGATTCCATCTCTCCCTGTGTTTCACTCTCATGACAGTTGAGCTGCTCTTTAGAACTACAAAGACTGAAGGTTAGAACTACAACATGGTGGAACTGTCAGTTACTACAGAGCTGGCCTTTAGAACTACTTGTGTTTTGAGCATTATAGAAACGATTTAACACATTCACTGTTACACATGGGATGAGTTTGACCATTTCTTATGATGCTTACTGAAAATTTCAAAATAAAAGCCTTGGCAATTTTTACATCATATATTTGCTCATTTTTGCTTGACGTGATTGGTTTATCCAAAGCACTCTTAGACACTGGATTAGTGTGGGCATTTAATATGAAGCTTACTGCAAATTTCAAAATAAAAGCCTGAATATGACCCTCAGGTTAATGCATCGCCGTAAGGCGATGCAATAATATTAGAATGCTTTATATTCTTCTCTCAGGTTAGGGAACTGCCTTGCGCAGCAAGGCAGTTCATTAGCATTAGCATTTTATCTTAAATAAGCTATTGGGTATTTTTTTGTCTTTTTAGCCATGTTTAGTATACTTAATGGTGTAAGTCAAGTATAGACAACATGCTAGTGAGCTGATTATCATGCTTAATCGTGCATGTCCATGTTAGTCAACATTCTTGTGATTCTCCACATGGTTCTTTGGAAGTTTTTAAGCTTAGCATTGATGCAAATTCTTAGCATCAGAACGCTGGGTCCAAACCGACGGGCACACTTTGGCAGGCCCCAGTTAAATTTCTTCAGGAATTTTCTAGTTATTATTATTATAATTAACTTCTTCTTCCGTCAACCGGAATGCGGCTCGCACCGCTGCGAGCCCACCCATAAAAGTGGTATCAAAACGTGCGGCTCGTTCCCGGCAGGTGTGCTATTATTTTTATAAGGAATCGGACTTATGATGGCGACGTAAAAAGCGAATAAAGAGCAAAATTTCCAACTGCCGAAACGCAGAGCATAACTGACACCAACTGCCGCTTTTTTAGAGTGAGAATTTAAGCAGATTTTTGACCCCAAAGCGATTTTGAAATCGCCGTCACGCCCACAAATATCGCCCGATTGGTATCAAACTTGGTCATGACATTGACACGCATGCCTGCTCCGGTAAAATGTGTTCGATATTTCTCTAGCATTTACGGTTTTCTGTCAAGGCGCTTCAGAGTGAAATCATGGGACAGGGTAACTGACGCTCTCCCAGGTTGACTTCCATGTATTTCTGAAAAGTTTCTGCACAATTTTTTGTCTCATCACTGCAATTACTGTGAATGAGGTAAAAATATGAATTGCGGTACAATCGGAGAAGACAAATAGCCCTCTTATACGCTTCAAACGGTTTTTGAATATGTATTACGGTTCCTGAACGGCAAAGGTTTGTTCGGAGTGCTTTTTCCATATTAATTGGCTGGGTGTCTCACAAAGATAGAATTTTTTTCCCCTCTTTCTGTCTCAAACACACTGACAGTTAGCAGCTGATCCATTACCATAGCAACGGAACACATGAGGCCAGAGCAGCTGATTTATGGGAGGACACTCTGGAATGACCTGGCCTTTAGAACTACTTGTGTTTTGGGCATTTTATAACTGGTTTTAACAAACCATTGTTACACAAAGGATTAGTGTCAAAAATCTCTGCCTATATTATCTTTTCCTCTCAGGTTATGGCACTGGCTTGCGCAGCAAGCCAGTGCAATGGCATTAACCTTTGACCTAATGATAATAAATAGGACTATCAGAACACCATATCTGTAGTTCTAACTAACACTCAGTTAAAACAGAGCTTCCATTTAGAACTACTGGCTGTTTAGGCCAGTAAATAAGAGATTTAACCCAAACACTGTTGGATTAGTGTGGGCATTTAATATGAAGCTTATGTTTATTTTTCAAAATAAAAGCCTTCATATTGCCCTCAGGTTAATGCATCGCCGTAAGGCGATGCAATAATATTAGAATGCTTTATATTCTTCTCTCAGGTTATGGCACTGGCTTGCGCAGCAAGCCAGTGCAATGGCATTAACCTTTGACCTAATGATATTAAATAGGACTATCAGAACAATAATGCATCGCCGTCAGGCGATGCAATAATATTAGAATGCTTTATTAGTCTTATCTTAAATAAACTATTAGCTATTTTTCTTACTTATTAATCAGAAAAACTAACTGCTTAAAACTATTAGGATTCCATCTCTCCCTGTATTTCATTCTCATGACAGTTGAGCTGCTCTTTAGAACTACAAAGACTGAAGGTTAGAACTACAACATGGTGGAACTGTCAGTTACTACAGAGGAGGTCTGAGCTGGCCTTTAGAACTACTTGTGTTTTGAGCATTATAGAAACGATTTAACACATTCACTGTTACACATGGGATTAGTTTGACCATTTCTTATGATGCTTACTGAAAATTTCAAAATAAAAGCCTTGGCAATTTTTACATCATATATTTGCTCATTTTTGCTTGACGTGATTGGTTTATCCAAAGCACTCTTAGACACTGGATTAGTGTGGGCATTTAATATGAAGCTTACTGCAAATTTCAAAATAAAAGCCTCAATATGACCCTCAGGTTAATGCATCGCCGTAAGGCGATGCAATAATATTAGAATGCTTTATATTCTTCTCTCAGGTTAGGGAACTGCCTTGCGCAGCAAGGCAGTTCATTAGCATTAGCCTTTTAGCCTAAATAAGCTATTAGCTATTTTTTGGACTTATTACCCATGTTTAGTATACTTAATGGTGTAAGTCAAGTATAAACAACATGCTAGTGAGCTGATTATCATGCTTAATCGTGCATGTCCATGTTAGTCAACATTCTTGTGATTCTCCACATGGTTCTTTGGAAGTTTTTAAGCTTAGCATTGATGCTAATTCTTAGCATCAGAACGCTGGGTCCAAACCGACGGGCACACTTTGGCAGGCCCCAGTTAAATTTCTTCAGGAATTTTCTAGTTGGGGCCTGCCCCATAGCAATGCATAAGGAGAGCAGTGACTGACTTGCGAAGCAAGTCAGTCACTGCCTCCATGCATTGCATGGCAGGCACCTATTGTTCTACACCCAATAGAACGCCTCTTTATTACGTATTATTTATTATTCTTCCGTCACCGTTAATGCGGCTCGTACCGCTGCGAGCCCACCCACAAAAGTGGTATCAAAACGTGCGGCTCGGTCCCGGGAGGGGTGCTATTACTTTTATAAGGAATCGGACTTACGATGGCGACGTAAAAAGCGAAAAACGAGCAAAATTTCCAACTGCCGAAACGCAGAGCATAACTGACACCAACTGCCGCTTTTTTAGAGTGAGAATTTAAGCAGATTTTTGACCCCAAAGCAATTTTGAAATCGCCGTCACGCCCACAAATATCGCCCGATTTGTATCAAACTCGGTCATGACATTGATACGCATGCCTGCTCCGGTAAAATGTGTTCGATATTTCTCTAGCATTTACGGTTTTCTGTCAAGGTGCTTCAGAGTGAAATCATGGGACAGGGTAACTGACGCTCCCCCTGGTTCACTTCCATGTATTTCTGAAAAGTTTCTGCACAATTTTTTGTCTCATCACTGCAATTACTGTGAATGAGGTAAAAATATGAATTATGGTACTACTATCGGAGACGACAAATAGCCCTCTCATACGCTTCAAACGGTTTTCAAATATGTATTACGGTTCCTGAATGGCAAAGGTTTGTTCGGAGTGCTTTTTCCATATTAATTGGCTGGGTGTCTCACAAAGATAGAATTTTTTCCCCCCCTTTCTGTCTCAAACACACTGACAGTTAGCAGCTGATCCATTACCATAGCAACGGAACACATGAGGCCAGAGCAGCTGATTTATGGGAGGACACTCTGGAATGAGCTGGCCTTTAGAACTACTTGTGTTTTGGGCATTTTATAACAGATTTTAACAAACCATTGTTACACACAGGATTATGTGTAATTTTTAAATAAAGCTTAATGGAAATTTCCCAATAAAAGCCCCAATATCTCTGTTAGGTGAGTTCAGCGCCGTAAGGCGCTGCAAAAATCTCTGCCTATATTATCTTTTCCTCTCAGGTTATGGCACTGGCTTGCGCAGCAAGCCAGTGCAATGGCATTAACCTTTGACCTAATGATAATAAATAGGACAATCAAAACGCCATAGTGTGGGCATTTAATATGATGCTTATGTTTATTTTTCAAAATAAAAGCCTTCATATTGCCCTCAGGTTAATGCATCGCCGTAAGGCGATGCAATAATATTAGAATGCTTTATATTCTTCTCTCAGGTTAGGGATCTGCCTTGCGCAGCAAGGCAGTCAATTAAGATAAGACTTTTACCTTAAATAAACTATTAGCTATTTTTCTTACTTATTACTCATTTTAAATATACTGAATGGAGTAAATCAATTACAGAAAACATTCTAATGATACCCCACATGCTATTGGCAACACTTAGGTAAAGATATGTTTGGCCTGCTTTGATCAGAAAAACTAACTGCTTAAAACTATTAGGATTCCATCTCTCCCTGTGTGTTTCACTCTCATGACAGTTGAGCTGCTCTTTAGAACTACAAAGACTGAAGGTTAGAACTACAACATGGTGGAACTGTCAGTTACTACAGAGGAGGACTGAGCTGGCCTTTAGAACTACTTGTGTTTTGAGCATTATAGAAACGATTTAACACATTCACTGTTACACATGGGATTAGTTTGACCATTTCTTATGATGCTTACTGAAAATTTCAAAATAAAAGCCTTGGCAATTTTTACATCATATATTTGCTCATTTTTGCTTGACGTGATTGGTTTATCCAAAGCACTCTTAGACACTGGATTAGTGTGGGCATTTAATATGAAGCTTACTGCAAATTTCAAAATAAAAGCCTGAATATGACCCTCAGGTTAATGCATCGCCGTAAGGCGATGCAATAATATTAGAATGCTTTATATTCTTCTCTCAGGTTAGGGAACTGCCTTGCGCAGCAAGGCAGTTCATTAGCATTAGCATTTTATCTTAAATAAGCTATTGGGTATTTTTTTGTCTTTTTAGCCATGTTTAGTATACTTAATGGTGTAAGTCAAGTATAGACAACATGCTAGTGAGCTGATTATCATGCTGAATCGTGCATGTCCATGTTAGTCAACATTCTTGTGATTCTCCACATGGTTCTTTGGAAGTTTTTAAGCTTAGCATTGATGCTAATTCTTAGCATCAGAACGCTGGGTCCAAACCGACGGGCACACTTTGGCAGGCCCCAGTTAAATTTCTTCAGGAATTTTCTAGTTGGGGCCTGCCCCATAGCAATGCATAAGGAGAGCAGTGACTGACTTGCTTCGCAAGTCAGTCACTGCCTCCATGCATTGCATGGGCAGGAACCTATTGTTCTACACCCAATAGAACGCCTCTTTATTCTTAACTTATTCTTCCGTCACCGTTAATGCGGCTCGTACCGCTGCGAGCCCAGCCACAAAAGTGGTATCAAAACGTGCGGCTCGGTCCCGGGAGGGGAGCTATTATTTTTATAAGGAATCGGACTTATGACGGCGACGTAAAAAGCGAACAAAGAGCAAAATTTCCAACTGCCGAAACGCAGAGCATAACTGAAACCAACTGACGCTCCAGTAGAGTGAGAATTGAAGCAGATTTTTGACCCCAAAGCGATTTTGAAATCGCCGTCACGCCCACAAATATCGCCCGATTGGTATCAAACTCGGTCATGACATTGATACGCGTGCCTGCTCCGGTAAAATGTGTTCGATATTTCTCTAGCATTTACGGTTTTCTGTCAAGGTGCTTCAGAGTGAAATTATGGGACAGGGTAACTGACGCTCTCCCAGATTGACTTCCATGTATTTCTGAAAAGTTTCTGCACAATTTTTTGTCTCATCACTGCAATTACTGTGAATGAGGTAAAAATATGAATTGCGGTACTATCGGAGAAGACAAATAGCCCTCTTATACGCTTCAAACGGTTTTTGAATATGTATTACGGTTCCTGAACGGCAAAGGTTTGTTCGGAGTGCTTTTTCCATATTAATTGGCTGGGTGTCTCACAAAGATAGAATTTTTTTCCCCCCTTTCTGTCTCACACACAGATGACAGTAAGCAGCTGATCCATTACCATAGCAACGGAACACATGGGGCCAGAGCAGCTGATTCATGGGAGGACACTCTGGAATGAGCTGGCCTTTAGAACTACTTGTGTTTTGGGCATTTTATAACTGATTTTAACAAACCATTGTTACACACCGGATTAATGTGTCAATTTTAAATAAAGCTTAATGGAAATTTCCCAATAAAAGCCCCAATATCTCTGTCAGGTGAGTGCAGCGCCGTAAGGCGCTGAAAAAATCTCTGCCTATATTATCTTTTCCTCTCAGGTTATGGCACTGGCGCAGCAAGCCAGTGCAATGGCATTAACCTTTGACCTAATGATATTAAATAGGACTATCAGAACACCATATCTGTAGTTCTAACTAACACTCAGTTAAAACAGAGCTTCCATTTAGAACTACTGGCTGTTTAGGCCAGTAAATAAGAGATTTAACTCAAACACTGTTAGGCATTGGATTAGTGTGAGCATTTAATATGAAGCTTATGTTTATTTTTCAAAATAAAAGCCTTCATATTGCCCTCAGGTTAATGCATCGCCGTAAGGCGATGCAATAATATTAGAATGCTTTATATTCTTCTCTCAGGTTAGGGATCTGCCTTGCGCAGCAAGGCAGATCATTAAGATAAGACTTTTACCTTAAATAAACTATTAGCTATTTTACTTACTTATTAGTCATTTTAAATATACTGAATGGAGTAAATCAATTACAGAAAACACTCTAATGATACCCCACATGCTATTGGCAACACTTAGGTAAAGATATGTTTGGCCTGCTTTGATCAGAAAAAGTAACTGCTTCAAACTATTAGGATTCCATCTCTCCCTGTGTGTTTCATTCTCATGACAGTTGAGCTGCTCTTTAGAACTACAAAGACTGAAGGTTAGAACTACAACATGGTGGAACTGTCAGTTACTACAGAGGAGGACTGAGCTGGCCTTTAGAACTACTTGTGTTTTGAGCATTATAGAAACGATTTAACACATTCACTGTTACACATTGGATTAGTTTGACCATTTCTTATGATGCTTACTGAAAATTTCAAAATAAAAGCCTTGGCAATTTTTACATCATATATTTGCTCATTTTTGCTTGACGAGATTGGTTTATCCAAAGCACTCTTACACACTGGATTAGTGTGGGCATTTATAAAGAAGCTTTCTGCAAATTTCAAAATAAAAGCCTCAATATGACCCTCAGGTTAATGCATCGCCGTAAGGCGATGCAATAATATTAGAATGCTTTATATTCTTCTCTCAGGTTAGGGAACTGCCTTGCATTAGCCTTTTAGCTTAAATAATCTATTAGCTATTTTTCTGACTTATTAGCCATGTTTAGTATACTTAATGGTGTAAGTCAAGTATAGACAACATGCAAGTGAGCTGATTATCATGCTGAATCGTGCATGTCCATGTTAGTCAACATTCTTGTGATTCTCCACATGGTTCTTTGGAAGTTTTTAAGCTTAGCATTGATGCTAATTCTTAGCATCAGAACGCTGGGTCCAAACCGACGGGCACACTTTGGCAGGCCCCAGTTAAATTTCTTCAGGAATTTTCTAGTATATTATTTATTATTCTTCCGTCAACCGGAATGCGGCTCGCACCGCTGCGAGCCCACCCACAAAAGTGGTATCAAAACGTGCGGCCCGTTCCCGGCAGGTGTGCTATTATTTTTATAAGGAATCGGACTTACGATGGCGAAGTAAAAAGTGAAAAACGAGCAAAATTTCCAACTGCCGAAACGCAGAGCATAACTGACACCAACTGCCGTTTTTTTAGAGTGAGAATTTAAGCAGATTTTTGACCCCAAAGTGATTTTGAAATCGCTGTCACGCCCACAAATATCGCCCGATTGGTATCAAACTCGGTCATGACATTGATACGCATGCCTGCTCCGGTAAAATGTGTTCGATATTTCTCTAGCATTTACGGTTTTCTGTCAAGGTGCTTCAGATAGACTTTAAGGGACAGGGTAACTGACGCTCTCCCTGATTCACTTCCATGTATTTCTGAAAAGTTTCTGCACAATATTTTGTCTCATCACTGCAATTACTGTGAATGAGGTAAAAATATGAATTGCGGTACTATCGGAGAAGACAAATAGCCCTCTTATACGCTTCAAACGGTTTTTGAATATGTATTACGGTTCCTGAACGGCAAAGGTTTGTTCGGAGTGCTTTTTCCATATTAATTGGCTGGGTGTCTCACAAAGATAGAATTTTTTTCCCCCCTTTCTGTCTCAAACACACTGACAGTTAGCAGCTGATCCATTACCATAGCAACGGAACACATGAGGCCAGAGCAGCTGATTCATGGGAGGACACTCTGGAATGAGCTGGCCTTTAGAACTACTTGTGTTTTGGGCATTTTATAACAGATTTTAACAAACCATTGTTACACACAGGATTAATGTGTCAATTTTAAATAAAGCTTAATGGAAATTTCCCAATAAAAGCCCCAATATCTCTGTCAGGTGAGTGCAGCGCCGTAATATCTCTGCCTATATTATCTTTTCCTCTCAGGTTATGGCACTGGCTTGCGCAGCAAGCCAGTGCAATGGCATTAACCTTTGACCTAATGATATTAAATAGGACTATCAGAACACCATATCTGTAGTTCTAACTAACACTCAGTTAAAACAGAGCTTCCATTTAGAACTACTGGCTGTTTAGGCCAGTAAATAAGGAATTTAACCCAAACACTGTTAGGCTTTGGATTAGTGTGGGCATTTAATATGAAGCTTATGTTAATTTTTCAAAATAAAAGCCTTCATATTGCCCTCAGGTTAATGCATCGCCGTAAGGCGATGCATCAAAATAAAAGCCTTCATATTGCCCTCAGGTTAATGCATCGCCGTAAGGCGATGCAATAATATTAGAATGCTTTATATTCTTCTCTCAGGTTAGGGATCTGCCTTGCTGCGCAAGGCAGATCGTTAAGATAAGACTTTTACCTTAAATAAACTATTAGCTATTTTTCTTACTTATTAGTCATTTTAAATATACTGAATTGAGTAAGTCAGTTACAGACAACATTCAAATGATACCCCACATGCTATTGGCAACACTTAGGCAAAGATATGTTTGGCCTGCTTTGATCAGAAAAACTAACTGCTTCAAACTATTAGGATTCCATCTCTCCCTGTGTTTCACTCTCATGACAGTTGAGCTGCTCTTTAGAACTACAAAGACTGAAGGTTAGAACTACAACATGGTGGAACTGTCAGTTACTACAGAGGAGGTCTGAGCTGGCCTTTAGAACTACTTGTGTTTTGAGCATTATAGAAACGATTTAACACATTCACTGTTACACATGGGATGAGTTTGACCATTTCTTATGATGCTTACTGAAAATTTCAAAATAAAAGCCTTGGCAATTTTTACATCATATATTTGCTCATTTTTGCTTGACGTGATTGGTTTATCCAAAGCACTCTTAGACACTGGATTAGTGTGGGCATTTAATATGAAGCTTGCTGCAAATTTCAAAATAAAAGCCTGAATATGACCCTCAGGTTAATGCATCGCCGTAAGGCGATGCAATAATATTAGAATGCTTTATATTCTTCTCTCAGGTTAGGGAACTGCCTTGCGCAGCAAGGCAGTTCATTAGCATTAGCATTTTATCTTAAATAAGCTATTGGGTATTTTTTTGTCTTTTTAGCCATGTTTAGTATACTTAATGGTGTAAGTCAAGTATAGACAACATGCTAGTCAGCTGATTATCATGCTTAATCGTGCATTTCCATGTTAGTCAACATTCTTGTGATTCTCCACATGGTTCTTTGGAAGTTTTTAAGCTTATGCTTAAAATTTATGCTTACCCATTTATGCTTACATTAGCATATTTGCTCATTTTAGCTAATACACTTACTTTATCATACTGAATGTTGCATGTCCAGCTTACTTAACATTCTTGTGATTCTCCACATGCTATTGATTATATTGCAGCTTTCTTTAGCATCGATGCTAATTCTTAGCATCAGAACGCTGGGTCCAAACCGACGGGCACACTTTGGCAGGCCCCAGTTAAATTTCTTCAGGAATTTTCTAGTATATTATTTATTATTCTTCCGCCAACCGGAATGCGGCTCGCATCTGAGCCCACCCACAAAAGTGGTATCAAAACGTGCGGCCCGATCCCGGCAGGTGTGCTATTATTTTTATAAGGAATCGGACTTACGATGGCGAAGTAAAAAGCGAAAAACGAGCAAAATTTCCAACTGCCGAAACGCAGAGCATAACTGACTCCAACTGCCGTTTTTTTAGAGTGAGAATTTAAGCAGATTTTTGACCCCAAAGTGATTTTGAAATCGCTGTCACGCCCACAAATATCGCCCGATTGGTATCAAACTCGGTCATGACATTGATACGCATGCCTGCTCCGGTAAAATGTGTTCGATATTTCTCTAGCATTTACGGTTTTCTGTCAAGGTGCTTCAGAGTGAAATTATGGGACAGGGTAACTGACGCTCTCCCAGGTTCACTTCCATGTATTTCTGAAAAGTTTCTGCACAATTTTTTGTCTCATCACTGCAATTACTGTGAATGAGGTAAAAATATGAATTGCGGTACTATCGGAGACGACAAATAGCCCTCTCATACGCTTCAAACGGTTTTCAAATATGTATTACGGTTCCTGAACGGCAAAGGTTTGTTCGGAGTGCTTTTTCCATATTAATTGGCTGGGTGTCTCACAAAGATAGAATTTTTTCCCCCCCTTTCTGTCTCAAACACACTGACAGTTAGCAGCTGATCCATTACCATAGCAACGGAACACATGAGGCCAGAGCAGCTGATTTATGGGAGGACACTCTGGAATGAGCTGGCCTTTAGAACTACTTGTGTTTTGGGCATTTTATAACATATTTTAACAAACCATTGCAAGCCAGTGCAATGGCATTAACCTTTGACCTAATGATATTAAATAGGACAATCAGAACAATAATGCATCGCCGTAAGGCGATGCAATAATATTAGAATGCTTTATTAGTCTTATCTTAAATAAACTATTAGCTATTTTTCTTACTTATTAGTCATTTTAAATATACTGAATGGAGTAAATCAATTACAGAAAACATTCTAATGATGCAATGGCATTAACCTTTGACCTAATGATAATAAATAGGACGACCAAAACGCCATAGTGTGGGCATTTAATATGAAGCTTATGTTTATTTTTCAAAATAAAAGCCTTCATATTGCCCTCAGGTTAATGCATCGCCGTAAGGCGATGCAATAATATTAGAATGCTTTATATTCTTCTCTCAGGTTAGGGATCTGCCTTGCGCAGCAAGGCAGTCAATTAAGATAAGACTTTTACCTTAAATAAACTATTAGCTATTTTTCTTACTTATTAGTCATTTTAAATATACTGAATTGAGTAAGTCAGTTACAGACAACATTCAAATGATACCCCACATGCTATTGGCAGCATTTAGGTAAGGAGATGTTTGGCCTGCTTTGATCAGAAAAACTAACTGCTTCAAACTATTAGGATTCCATCTCTCCCTGTGTTTCATTCTCATGACAGTTGAGCTGCTCTTTAGAACTACAAAGACTGAAGGTTAGAACTACAACATGGTGGAACTGTCAGTTACTACAGAGGAGGACTGAGCTGGCCTTTAGAACTACTTGTGTTTTGAGCATTATAGAAACGATTTAACACATTCACTGTTACACATGGGATGAGTTTGACCATTTCTTATGATGCTTACTGAAAATTTCAAAATAAAAGCCTTGGCAATTTTTACATCATATATTTGCTCATTTTGCTTGACGTGATTGGTTTATCCAAAGCACTCTTAGACACTGGATTAGTGTGGGCATTTAATATGAAGCTTACTGCAAATTTCAAAATAAAAGCCTGAATATGACCTTGGTTAATGCATCGCCGTAAGGCGCATGCAATAATATTAGAATGCTTTATATTCTTCTCTCAGGTTAGGGAACTGCCTTTGCAGCAAGGCAGTTCATTAGCATTAGCATTTTATCTTAAATAAGCTATTGGGTATTTTTTTGTCTTATTAGCCATGTTTAGTATACTTAATGGTGTAAGTCAAGTATAGACAACATGCTAGTGAGCTGATTATCATGCTGAATCGTGCATGTCCATGTTAGTCAACATTCTTGTGATTCTCCACATAGTTCTATTGGAAGTTTTAAGCTTAGCATTGATGCAAATTTAGCATCAGAACGCTGGGTCCAAACCGACGGGCACACTTTGGCAGGCCCCAGTTAAATTTCTTCAGGAATTTTCTAGTTGGGGTTTGCCCATAGCTAATGCATAAGAGAGCAGTGACTGACTTGCAAAAGTCAGTCACTGCCTCCATGCATTGCATGGCAGGCACCTATTGTTCTACACCCAATAGAATGTCTCTTTAAGTATTATTATTTTATTATCTTCCGTCACCCGAATGCGGCTCGACTGCGCCCACCCACAAAAGTGGTATCAAAGCGCTCGATCCCGGGAGGTGTGCTATTACTTCTGGTGGGATTTGGAGTTACCATGGCGTAAAAGCAAAAACCCCAAAATCACTAACGAGCTCACCAGGTGAAATCTCGTCAAGGGGCGAAGCAACCTCTAAATCTTAAAATACCCTATTTTTGAGGATTTTCTGTGTCGTCATAACTTCATGTAGAAACGCCATTCAAACTTCATTTTGTAGATACGTCCGTGATCTCTTTTAAAGTGAAGACAGCACGTCAATATGTATTATGGTTTGTCCACAACTTCTTTCTAAGCGACCCAAAGTATTTTAATTTTGGAAAAAACAGAGTCAGAATGACTCTCCGCTAGAGGGAGAGTCAGAGCGACATTTAGACCCCAAATCATTTTTAACTCGCCTCACGCTCACAAATATTGCATGATTGGTATGAAACTTGGTCATGACATTGATACGTGCCTGCTCGGTCAAATGTTTTCAAAAATTATCTAGCGCTTACAGTTTTCTCTCCAGGTGCTTCAGAGCAAAGTCATGCGCCAGGGTAGCAGACAGATCTCACTGATTCACTTCCATGTATTTCTGAAAAATTTCAGACCTTGGCACACACTTTTTTTATCTCATCGCTGTTAATACTGTGAGTGAGGTAGAGATATGAATGGCGGACTCTGTGAGACAAATAGCCCTCTCATATTCTTCAAAGCGGTTTTCGAATATGTATTACGGTTCCTAACGGAAACAGTTTTTGCAATGCTTTTTAGTCAAACTGGCTGGCTCAAACAGAGAATTGTCTCCCCCTGGATGTCTCACTCACAGCTGGCAGAGAGGATTATTTACCATGGCAACGGAACCCAGAGCAGGGAGAGCAGCTGAGGACTACAAATACGCATCACTGTAGTTCGAACTACTAGTTCAGTTAAAACAGAGGAGGACTGAGCTGGCCTTTACAAAAACTTGCTGCTATGGGCTGTATATAACTAATTTAACCCTGTCACTGTTACACATGGGATGAGTTTGGCCCTTTGAAATGAAGCTTACTGAAAATTTCAAAATAAAAGCCCTTGAAAATTTTTACATCAGGTCATTGCTTTTTTGAGCGTTATATGACTGATTTAATCCAATGACTGTTAAAAAAGGGATGACTTTGACCCTTTCAAATGAAGCTTAACAAAAATTTCAAAATAAAAGCCTTGGGAATTTTTACATCATGTAATTGCTCTTTTTGGCTTTATGTGATTGGTTTATCCAAAGCACTCTTACACATTGGATTAGTGTGGGCATTTAATATGAAGCTTACTGAAAATTTCAAAATAAAAGCCCTTGAAAATTTTTACATCAGGTCATTGCTTTTTTGAGCGTTATATGACTGATTTAATCCAATGACTGTTACACATGGGATGACTTTGACCCTTTCAAATGAAGCTAAATAAAAATTTCAAAATAAAAGCTTTGGCAATTTTTACATCATGTAATTGCTCTTTTTGGCTTTATGTGACTGGTTTATCCAAAGCACTCTTACACATTGGATTAGTGTGGGCATTTAATATGAAGCTTACTGCAAATTTCAAAATAAAAGCCTCAAAATGCCCCTCTGATAGTGCACATGCCGGAGGCGGTGCAGTGATATCATTCTGCATTATCTGTTTATCCGAGGTTAGGGAACTGCCTTGCGCAGCAAGGCAGTTCATTAGCATTAGCCTTTTAGCTTAAATAAGCTATTTTCTATTTTTCAGACTTATTAGCCATGTTTAGTATACTTAATGGAGTAAGTAAATGACAGTAAACATTCTAATGATACCCCACATGGTACTGAAAGTATTTATGCTTACATTAGCATATTTGTTCATTTTAGCTAATACACTTGCTTTATCATACTGAATGTTGCATGTCCAGCTTACTTAACATTCTTGTGATTCTCCACATGCTATTGATTACATTGCAGCTTTCTTTAGCATCGATGCTAATTCTTAGCATCAGAACGCTGGGTCCAAACCGACGGGCACACTTTGGCAGGCCCCAGTTAAATTTCTTCAGGAATTTTCTAGTTATTCTTAACTTCTTCTTCCGTCAACCGGAATGCGGCTCGCACCGCTGCGAGCCCACCCACAAAAGTGGTATCAAAAGCGTCGGCGGCCCGGCAGGTGTGCTATTATTTTTATAAGGAATCGGACTTACGATGGCGACGTAAAAAGCGAAAAACGAGCAAAATTTCCAACTGCCGAAACGCAGAGCATAACTGACACCAACTGACGCTTTTTTAGAGTGAGAATTTAAGCAGATTTTTGACCCCAAAGCGATTTTGAAATCGCCGTCACGCCCACAAATATCGTCCTATCGATATCAAACTCGGTCATGACATTGATACGCATGCCTGCTCCGGTAAAATGTGTTCGGTTTTTGTCTGGCATTTACGGTTTTCTGTCAAGATGCTTCAGAGTGAAATCATGGGACAGGGTAACTGACGCTCTCCCAGATTGACTTCCATGTATTTCTGAAAAGTTTCTGCACAATTTTTTGTCTCATCACTGCAATTATTGTGAATGAGGTAAAAATATGAATTGCGGTACTATCGGAGAAGACAAATAGCCCTCTTATACGCTTCAAGCGGTTTTCAAATATGTATTACGGTTCCTGAGCAGCAAAGGTTTGTTCGAGTGCTTTTCCATATTAATTGGCTGGGTGTCTCACAAAGATAGAATTTTTTCCCCCCTTTCTGTCTCTCACACAGACATGACAGTTAGCAGCTGATCCATTACCATAGCAACGGAACACATGAGGCCAGAGCAGCTGATTTATGGGAGGACTCTCTGGAATGAGCTGGCCTTTAGAACTACTTGTGTTTTGGGCATTTTATAACTGATTTTAACAAGCCATTGTTACACACAGGATTAATGTGTAATTTTAAATAAAGCTTAATGGAAATTTCCCAATAAAAGCCCCAATATCTCTGTCAGGTGAGTGCAGCGCCTATATAAAATCTCTGCCTATATTATCTTTTCCTCTCAGGTTATGGCACTGGCTTGCGCAGCAAGCCAGTGGAATGGCATTAACCTTTGACCTAATGATAATAAATAGGACTATCAGAACACCATATCTGTAGTTCTAACTAACACTCAGTTAAAACAGAGCTTCCATTTAGAACTACTGGCTGTTTAGGCCAGTAAATAAGGAATTTAACCCAAACACTGTTAGGCATTGGATTAGTGTGAGCATATAATATGAAGCTTATGTTTATTTTTCAAAATAAAAGCCTTCGTATTGCCCTCAGGTTAATGCATCGCCCGTGATGCAATAATATTAGAATGCTTTATAGTCTTCTCTCAGGTTAGGGATCTGCCTTGCGCAGCAAGGCAGATCGTTAAGATAAGACTTTTACCTTAAATAAGCTATTAGCTATTTTACTTACTTATTAGTCATTTTAAATATACTGAATTGAGTAAGTCAATTACAGAAAACATCCTAATGATACCCCACATGCTATTGGCAGCATTTAGGTAAAGATATGTTTGGCCTGCTTTGATCAGAAAAACTAACTGCTTCAAACTATTAGGATTCCATCTCTCCCTGTGTTTTTCATTCTCATGACAGTTGAGCTGCTCTTTAGAACTACAAAGACTGAAGGTTAGAACTACAACATGGTGGAACTGTCAGTTACTACAGAGGAGGACTGAGCTGGCCTTTAGAACTACTTGTGTTTTGAGCATTATAGAACCGATTCAACACAATCACTGTTACACAAGGGATGAGTTTGGCCATTCCAATGAAGCTTAACACAAATTTCAAAATAAAAGCCTTGGCAATTTTTACATCATGTATTTGCTCTTTTTGGCTTTATGTGACTGGTTTATCCAAAGCACTCTTACACATTGTATTAGTGTGGGCATTTATAATGAATTTTTCTGCAAATTTCAAAATAAAAGCCTTAACAGCCACAGGCGGTGCAAAAATATGATTCTGCATTATCTGTTTCTCTCAGGTTAGGGAACTGCCTTGCGCAGCAAGGCAGTTCATTAGCATTAGCCTTTTAGCCTAAATAAGCTATTAGCTATTTTTTGGACTTATTACCCATGTTTAGTATACTTAATGGTGTAAGTCAAGTATAGACAACATGCTAGTGAGCTGATTATCATGCTTAATCGTGCATGTCCATGTTAGTCAACATTCTTGTGATTCTCCACATGGTTCTTTGGAAGTTTTTAAGCTTAGCATTGATGCAAATTCTTAGCATCAGAACGCTGGATCCAATCCGACGGGCACACTTTGGCAGGCCCCAGTTAAATTTCTTCAGGAATTTTCTAGTTTTCTAATTAGAAATGTCATGTTTTCATTAACTGTAAGCAGAAACTCATTATAATTAACAGACATAAAAACTTTCAAACATCCATCCGTGTTTACTTAGTCTACACAATGTGTTTCATATGTGATAAAGTTCCTGAAATGACTGTCCAGTGATATTTTAATGTATTGAATGTGTCCACTCTATGTCCACACTGAGCAGATGAGTCTGAGTGAGAGTCAGCAGCTGGAAGCAGCTCTGACCCCCCTGGCTTTCCGTCGTGGGTCACTGGAAGAAAGACTGACCTGTGCTGAGGCTTTGGAGCTCCATGCAAGGAAAACCAACCCACTGTATTAAAACACAACTTGTATGTCCTCAGAGTATTTTAATTATAGCTGGTTCCCAGAGTTCCACCACACTCAAGATGCATTAACAAGGCAAAGACATTTTAAATAATCTAAATAAATAAATAAACAAAACCACAAACAGAATGAATTATGAAGTAATTCAACAAAAAGGGCTAGTTGACACCAAAGAACCAGACTGAAGACTTTTATCATCCAGTTTTTGGTAGAACGAGGGAAAAGAAAAAAACTTATAAAACAATTATTGATCTTTAGGCCTGTCACCATAACAAATTTTGCTGAGCGATTAATTGTCTCAAAAATTATTGCGCTAAACAATAGTATTGTTTGAAGACCTTTTTACACTGATTTAATGGAAATGACGTAATAATGCATGTGATTTCCTGCCAAAGACAAACACACTTTATTTTCAAAATAACACTTAACAATGGAACTGATCAAATAAACAAAACAACCAAAAATAAAAATAAAAATGGATTTTCAGTCTCCATTAACAAAAAACACACTTGAATAAAAAATAAACAACATAAATAAATACTGCATTCAACCAATAGAGTGCAGATTATAAAGTCTGTTTACCATACTGCCCTTCAGTAATCATTAGATTTAAATAGATAAATATTTAAATCTCTATTTAAATATCTATAAATATCTATCTTCTCTATTTAAATATCTAAATAGAGAAGATGGGATGCAATAGTTCACACTACAGCATTTTTTGCCCCAATTTTTCCCTTACGACTTTCTGTGTTCTCTAAGATTGTCAATTGGTGCAGGTATCTCATCTTCTGGCCGCTCTGATCTAAATCCAGATCTAAAACTGGGAGCTTAACGCAGCCTGTTGAATGTGACAGGTAGCCAATCAGAAAGCCGGATTCTCCTCCTGTTTTCTGAGGGGAAATTACCGAGGGGAATCCCAAACAGCTGACAGGCACAACCCAAAGGCCAACGGACATTGGAGATAATATGTGGAAACAACATTAATGTTTATAAAACATTTTGTACAAAGAATATAGAAATGACGAGGGGAGGAGTTGGAGCAAAATCGCTACGTTGATGAACCCGGTAACTTTTCAGCTGTTCTTTGTTAACGTGACATAAATAGATTATAATGGTTTTCATTCAGCCAGGACGTTACGTTGACACTAGAGACACATGCGTTGCAGATAGATTGTAGTAAAGCATTGATTAATGCCTGGTTTTAAAATGCGTTAACTTTACTTGTAGCCATTATTTTGTGTGCATTGTTGGACAACACGGCACGATCGAACCTATCGAACCGTTATACCTAGGATTTCTGTCGGCTAATCTATGATCTCTCAGGTTTTGAAAATGGGCCGACAATCAACCGACAGCTCTAGGATGGTGTCGTGTGCGCTGGGCATTAAACTGAGGAAATGAGGAAGGGAGGGTCAGTGGAGAGCACCGGAGTTGAACCTTTTTTCATTCAGTGTCATCAACAGAAAGAGAAAAAGGCTGGAAGAGACGATAAAGGCGATAATTAAAATGACCTTGATAGTTTTAATTTATTGTTCGATTAATTGATTTATTGTTTATCGTGACAGGCCTACTGATCTTGTTTTAATTTGTGGATGACAAAGACTAGAAGAGGTTTACCTGCTGAGACTCTTCAACCACAGTGACATACTCCACTATGTTTCCTCCTCCATCTGACACCACCACAGAGTTCATCACTCATTCCTGTTAAAGAGAGAGAAGAGCATGCCAGAGGTCAGGAGGTCAACTCAAGCTGAGGGAAGTGTGCCGTTTGTGTTCTGAATGTGCTTGAACAAGACCAATGTCAAGGGAAAGCCTGGGGCTGATGTGAGACAGTAAGGTTACGGTCAAAGCCAACTACCGCTTCAACAACTACAACTACCATTTCATTATCAACAACTCTCATTTTAAGTCAATAATGTCAAGAAAGTAGGACTGCCAACAACTAACTATTATTTTAGTGATCCACTAATCTAAAAATATTTCTACAAATTTTTTTATTTAATCACTTAAAGTGGTTAAATGAATTTTACGAATACATCAAAAAGCAAAACAATTCAATTCTTTTAAGCAAGAAAAACATTTTTTTTTTAATTTTATTTCTTAAAATTTATTTCCCATCCCACTCCTTTAGTGAAAGCTTGATCATTTGTAGCAAAAAATGTATCTGCAGCTAAAAAGCACTTCAATACACTGTAGTAATAATAATAATAATAACAATAATAACTATTTATAAAGCACTTTCATTCAAAGCAGCTAAGGGTTGCAAGGAAATAAAAGACAAAATACAACAGTGCAGGTTAAAAACAGATAAAACACTAAGAATGCAATAAAACAAGGAAGCAGAGTTTGAAGCAGAAACAAGTGGCTCTTTAACTTTAAAACCATCCAGAGACCCAGACTGCCTGGTGTTTAGAGAAAGGTTGTTCCACTGAAAAGGAGCGTAAAAGGAGAAGATACACTCGCCAACAGCTTTTCTTCACACTTAACACATTTTCAAAAGGCTAGGGCTGATCTCTGATCAAGCAATTAATAACTGGAATGCTATTAAGAGGTGCTTAATTTGAAGGGGGGCGGAGTTTGTTTTGCTTTTTTTTTTTTTTACCAAATTTGAGCCAGGTGAAGGAAAAACTGTCACTAGAGGAGTTCCAGGTAGAACAGATTTATAAAGAATGTTTTTATCTAAATGCAAAATGAATAGATGTTTTTGGAGTTTCAGTCTTCCAAGTGGCCTTTTTAGAATCTGTATACTCCAAATAACAATTAGTTGATTATTAAATTAGTCAACTCAATAAATCAATCTATCTGATTAACCCAACTAATTGTTCAGCCCTATAAGAAAGTACATCCTAAGCTTCATCAGCATCAACTCGTTGCACTACAAGCACACAGGGAGCAGAGTGAGAACTGATCCAGAGGTAAGAAGAAGAAGATTAATATCCAGCCATCACACTTCAAGATCAGGTCAACAAGACTCCTAGCATCACATCTTTCTGTCACTCCGACAGCTACAGACAGATCTTAGAGGACAGTCTGTCTTTGGGTTCTTCTGAACACACCAGCTCAGCCTCCCTGCTGTACCCGATCACTACCATGATCACGATAATCATCCGCTACTGCTGGACATCCTGCGTGAACGGACTCCAAACGGTACCAAAGCAAGAATGTGGTCGTTTGCGCTGGTTGTAGCTACAAGTTAATGTTAAGCACAAAATTACCATTTAATGGTTAGTTTGCACGAATCGAGTACCAGCTGAGCCTCCGTGTCCTCTCAGCCTTACTGTAAACAAGGCAGCGATTCTGTAGCTCCGAGGAAACAGCAAAACAACATTTTAGCTGACTGCCTGTCAAGACAAGCTATGCAAAATTAAAACTGTGACTCATTAAACTTTGAAATCCATCAAACCAGAAGACGTTGATGGGTGAGGAACTCTAGTTAGTTCTCCATCTGCAGCTAGTGTTTACTTTCTGAGCGGGATCTGAGCTCAGTGCGACCCGTCTGTCGCTGCAGTCTCCGCGGCTACAGTTAGCGCCTCTCTGCGCTTAGATACCAAGTCTGTTTACTCACTGCTGTTCAGAAAAGAGCATTCAATTTTTAAAAGCAAGTCAACATTCATTTCTGCAGTAAAACACAAAACTAAGGCACACAAATAGCTTGCTGTGGTTATTCTTATTCAGCTCCAGGGAGCTAGCAACTGGTTAGTTGCTAAAACACTGCTACTCTCGTTTTGAGACATTAATCTTTAAGGCTATTCCAGCAAATACATCAACAACAGCGGGAACCGTGAGCTTTCAGAGTGATGTGCCCGTGTTGTGGGTATTCTTCTCTTACCTTGTTTTGCTTTTGCTTGCGGGAAGTGAGCTCCACTGCTAGCAGCAGCTAGGGCCCAAGTTAGCTTGTTAGCCCACTTGACGGGACCAAAACGCTCCTTTCGCTCGCTTCTGCAGGAGTTTCCAAGGCCTCGTTGCCGCGGAAGTCCCTACGCAGGCACCTATTAATGTTCTGGAGATTGAATGTACAGATCGATATGCCACACAGATTTCAAACTCAGGCTTCTATTTCCGATGGAGTTCTGCTACCCGTTAGCTTTCCGGTGTGCCGCCTCTCTGCTACAAATGATCCAACGGGTCATAGCACAGACCGCCTTGACGTCAGACGAACTGACGCAGAAACAAACGCTCCAGATCTGGGCAGCAGCTCAAGCGCCATCTAGTGGAGTGTGAAGAACAACGCTTTAACTTATGGCAAATCTAAGCGTTTTAGGAAGCTTTTTTGAAAGTAAATTATGATCAATTTGACTGCGAAAATCATTTAGAAAATCCCCAGCTGTAGTTACTGCAGTGAGAGTAATGAGGGGGATTTAAAGGAAAGATGTTAACCCTCAAATTTTAGTCTCTTTTCATTGGCACTCTGGGTCAAGTAGACATACCATTACACAAACAACAACACACACTCAATCATACCCAAGAGTAATTTAGAGTACTCAATCAACCTAATAGTCATTGTTTGGACTGTGGGAAAAAGCTAGAGTATCCATCATTCTTCTTCTTTCTGATGATTAAGATCCAATGTCGTTTGAGCCTGTCCCAAACCAGTCCTGTTTTGTCAACATTAAAAGGGACAGAGGATGTTCACACCTCATTGCTACTACTTCTGTTGTCTTCTATCATGGAGTCATTTCAATTCTATTTGAATATTTCAGAAGACTTCAAAGAAGTCCTGGAGAGATCCTAGAAGGTCTTCCAGTGTTTTAGAAAAAGTAAACACACACTTTAACAAGAGCATCAGTCTTTAGAAGTAAACCACAAAGCACTGATGACAAGTTACAATACTCTGTATCTATTAGCTATCACTGGGGAAAGTAACCACGGAAAAGTACTGCTTTGCAGTAACAAGGTCATGGGCTTGAATCTCAAACTGGGTCTTCCTGCAGAGATTGCAAGTTTCATTAAGCAGAGGGAGGGTTTTGAGTTGGGTGGTTTGGAGCACCAATCATTCTACACAAAGATAAAACACTGAACTGAAGCTGAACATGGTTAGTCACCAAGGGTACAACCTGTGGTCCACTCCAACAGATAGGCTACTGTGGTCCAAATTCTTAAGCACTTCATGTTGGTTCTGATAGAATATAGAATACAGAGGGCATCAGTGTGTAGCCACAGAACAGTCAAGGAATTCATTGTGACCCCTTTCCACTGCCAACAATGGGGATGTGAACATTTACCTGAACCTTAGAAAATTGGAAGTAGATGGACCAATTTTATGCTATGTTTTTGTACCTCACATAGTGTGCCAAGTGTGTCTCTGCATGTCACTATCTGTAGAAGGCATGGCCCACACAATGAACTATTGGAACAAGGTAAGCAGCCAGGGGTGGTGTGATGGTTTGGTCTCATCATCCATGTGGAGTTTACTGACATGTCACCTAATTAAGCTTTGTTGAAGACCGTGTAGAGAAAGTATAACAAAATGACTGTGGCTTTCTTAATCAGGAAAACAAAGACTGCTTTGAGGCAGAAATGAGACTGGAGAGTTGATTTGGTCTACAAATCGACGCTCAGGGCTCAGTTTTAGTCAGTGCCTATGCCACTGGATGGGCAAGAATCTCTAATACATGGAGGTCTCAGCTCGCAACGTATTGGAGCCAGATCCCATCCCACACATTCACGCAACGGATTAAAGAAAAATAATAATTAAAACAATTAGGCAGATGGCATTTTGCTTTGTTTTCTGATATATGTTCAAATGTAATAAAAAACACTGCTTTTTCTTTGTGTAAATCCACCACCCTGAAGTGTGGTGGGTAAATATTAAGATGCAATATATTTAATGGTTCACACTTAAAAAATATTAAGCAATGCAATAAATGAAATTCTATTTTCAAATTCTTTATTTTGAAAAATAAGAGTACATTTTCACAGTATCTGCTATTTAATGGTAACCATCTAGAGTCAAAGAGAGAAATCCAACTGAAAGCATAGAGGGCAGTGTATAATATCCCATTTAAAAACATCTATTCTAACAGTTCAGTTTCAGTGATCCCTGCTGCCCTATGAAAGAAAGAAATTCACAACGAGGAAGAAAAATCTGAAGGAAGGAAAACCACAACAGAGTTGTCAAAGCTCTTCACACTGGAAACCTTCCTTCAGAAATACTGAAACATTGAAAATCACAATCCCTTAACATACTGTTTGTCACTTGTTTGAACATGCTGAAAGCCTTTAGGCTCCACTTAATACAGGGTTAACTCTAGAAAAATAGAAAAACAAGACAGGATAGAAACACAAAGAGTGAAAGAACAGGAGGCTGCTTTATTTCCCAATTTAACTCAGTGATTCAATGATGATTCCAGTATGTGTAAAACAGAGATGATACTGACTATAGTTACAGTTCCCTTACTAGTTTTGTTTTTCAATCTTAATCTGTGGCTATAACATCAGGTACCTGGTGCTGATTATTCTTTATTCATATCATTTCCTTGGAGTGTTTTTAAAAATGACCCCATTACAATTTAATGGGACCATTGTGAAGGTAATGGTTTAAGTGCTATGTTGCAGAGCAAGAAACCTAACACTGATTGGATTGCACAGAGCTCTAAAGGGTTGTTTTAAAATGATGTACATGAGGGAAAACAGTGAGGTAGAAGGTCATACTCATGGATTCACGTGTTTGTTCATAAACATAAAGTACAGTCAGAGTGATTCCACCTGGAACCAGAAGTAGCAGAGAAAAAACCCGAGGCTGGTTTCTACAACGCAGTGCTGGTGGATCTAAACTCTCCTCGCTTTGAGAGCTAATACTATGGTGGCAGGGCAGTGCTTGGAGATGCACGATGTCAACATATTCCACTGGAGTGGTTTTTAAAACTTTAACGTGTAACAATAAAAGCTTTGGGATGTTTGAAAGGCTCAGTTTAGTCAAAAGCTGTAAACAGATTGTAGTTCACGGAGGAGACAGGAAATGTTCCTAACAACACAACAAAAACCATATGCCCAAAACAATCTGACAAGAATGCAACAGTTATTCATGTGACAGTTCACAGTAATGGGCTATGTGGGCTCAATAAAGCAGCTGGTGATCTAAACACTGTACCATGACAGTAATGTGTAACCAGTTACTCCCTTTGTATTTCAGAGCTGAAGGATGAAGTATAGGAGAAAGGCACATCCTCCATCTTCTAGTGGAGGACTGAAAATCATCATTTAGGAGTGCTTTACTGCAACAAATAAAAGCAACATGTTAGTTTTGTACAGATGATAAAAACTCCAAAACCTTCCTCTAAGTCTACATCCCTAGAGTGGAAAGTACACACATACAGGAGGAATCTACATTTTACTTGGAAGCACAGTGTTCATAACCTAATCTAAAATAATCCAGATAATTAAAGGCTCAATACCTTTGTTGGATACTACTGCATTTGAATCCTAAGAAGACGTCGCCTACCCTGAACAGCAAAGTTTAAAGAGCTATGTTAATTCTTTTCCAGACCACACTACATGTTGTAAGAAAAAAAATGTAGTAACCCTTTTAATAGTTTAAGGACTACTTAAAAGTAAATTATTAAACGTTTTCTTGTGGATATGCACAGAGCAGAGTTTTAGAAGATGATATTCATTTCAGGTAATTTGATCATTTTTGGCTAACTAGCAGGTCCATTGGTAGGTACAGTAACTTTTATATATACCGGTAGTATTTATATATAAAAGTTAATCTCCCTAAACTTAAGTCTCTCTTCATCTGTTTATCTTATAATAGCACCAAAAAAAACAGTTTTTTCTTAAACACCAATGAAACCAGCGTTCTTGGCTGACGTATTTGATGAAAAGGATTATGAAATCAGACTTTCCAGTATCTGACCTGCCGCTGACCACTGGTTAGAGAAGTTTAGAAAAAATTAGTAAATTTTAATCTCTTGCCAAAGGAGTAATGCATTGCCATTTACTAGTTATAATACTTGCTACTTAAAGCTACTTAAAATTTTACGAACAAATTGTTACCTCAGAGGCAGGGGTACTGTCATCTTCTGGAGCTGGGATGATTCTACCGATCATAGGGCCAACTCCTAGGACCTTGGGTCTTTTCTCTTCTTTGGGTGTTCCTTCCAGGACAACAACAATGTATTCTTTGCTAGAATCTATTAGTGCTGGAGTCTCCTGTATGACTGGAGCAACCTCTGTGGGTGCAGAGGCCTCCTCGACAACCGGTGAAACCTCTGCTCGTGTCAAAGTCTCCTCAACAACTGGCACAACCTCTACAAGTACAGGGCCCTCATCAATAACTGGAGCAACTTCTATGGCTACAGGGGCCTCCTCAACAACTGCCTCAACATCTGCTTGTTTTGAAGTCTCCTCAACAACTGGCACAACCTCTGCTGGTATCAAAGTCTTCTCGACAACTGCTGTAATCTTTATTGGTGCAGGGGCCTCCTCAACAACCGGTGCAACTTCTACGGGTACAGGGGCTTCCTCAACAACTGCTGAAACCTCTATGGGTACAGGGGCCTCCTCAACAACTGCTGAAACATCTATGGGTACAGGGACCTCCTCAACAACTGCTGAAACCTCTATGGGTACAGGGGCCTCCTCAACAACTGCTGAAACCTCTATGGGTACAGGGACCTCCTCAACAACTGCTGAAACCTCTATAGGTACAGGGGCCTCCTCAACAACTGCTGAAACCTCTATGGGTACAGGGACCTCCTCAACAACTGCTGAAACCTCTATAGGTACAGGGGCCTCCTCAACAACTGCTGAAACCTCTATGGGTACAGGGACGTCCTCAACAACTGGTGCAACCTCTGCTGTTGTCAAAGTCTCCTCAACAACTGCTGCAACCTCTGCTGTTGTCAAAGTCTCCTCAACAACTGCTGCAACCTCAATGGTTGTAGGGGCCTCCACTGCTGAAACCTCTATGGGTACAGGGACATCCTCAACTGGTGCAACCTCTCCTGGTGTAGGGAGCACCTCAGCAACTGGTGCAACTTCTGCAAAGGCTGCTGATTCTTCTACTGACACTACCTCTAGTGGTGTAGGAGACTCCGTGGCTGGTGCTACATCTACAGTTCCAGAAACCTTTCCATCTTTCTCTGATGTAACAGTCTCCTCACTAACTGCTACAGCTTTGACTGAAGTATCTCCATCTGATGTCAAGACCTCTGTAACAGTAGGGGTCACTTTTTCAACAGGTGTTTCCACTTCTGTTGGTAGCGGTTCTTGATCGTTGGATGCCAAGTCATCTTTTCCTTCGGCTTTCTTCAGTAACTCTAATGCAGAAGCAGCTGCTAGTGGCACTGCAACACAAAATCCAACCATCTAAACATCACAATTACTCAAGTTGTATTTTCTCCACAATTAGCACACAAGTTGAGGTGATAAAGCAATTTACAGAACATCTGCTTAAGTCTTCCAATGACTCATGATTATGAAGTGGATAGCATTAACAGTGTTAACTGTGAAAAAGGGGATTTGTTTAGCAAAAATTAGATATGGGTTCAATCAAATGGGTTCAGGTTCAAAGACAAACATCATGCAATGTATGCAAACATTTGGTCTCAAGTGTAAATACTGGATAGTGCCAGTTCATTTGTTTATCTTATAATTGCACCAAAAAAAGCATAAATGTAGATTAGAAAAGTATCCGACAAATCAAAGACGGCAGTAAATATTTTAGTTTAACATAAAGCTTTATTGTAGGACCTCATGAAATATCTGTTCACAGTGCTCATTGTCCAGTTATAAGCAAAATAAAAATATGATCACATATGATTTGAATTTGTTTGTAAACTATTAAAATGAATGATTCACAGCATTTCTGACACTAACATTTTTCTAGACAATCTGACATGACAGTTATTACAGAGTTGGAACATAGTTTTGCATTTAGACACCCACACATGTATCACAGTAGGAGATAAACATACATCCATGTACTCTGTGTGATACTTAGAACAGCAGGGCAACATTACAGATGCTTAAAGCAAAGAAAAACAGAGTTTGGTCAAATCAGAAAATAGCATTAAAGGTTTTAGAACAAAATGGTACCATTAATATTACAGTGTCTACTCTGGCTTAACATTTTGTTGTTGGTTTATACTGTTTGAACTTTGGGCTCATATACCTGATGAGGGTTAACGTGAATGAAAAAGGTTTGTATTTGTTGAGTGATCACATTTATTTCACCCATAACTGCAAATGAGCATTGATTGAGAGCTCACAGCCACATGGGGAGGTGCAGATATACTTCAGTTGATAGTTTCTGATGGTGCAAGGCCAGGTAAGAACCTGAACAAAATGAAGACACACAACCATCTACTTGACACACCCCGCAGATTTCAAGTTACTTTTAGCAGCCTCTGCCCGTTCAAACCCGCTCCAATAAATAAAAAAGCAAATATACACTTTCAGGACAACAAGAGAGAATGTGCAGTAAGAGGTGAGGCCAGACACCTGGGGAGAAACAGCTAGCCTTTAGAGGTTCTAGAGACTGGGACAGGTCTTATTGCTCTCTGTGATGTTACATGACTACTGATGTAGTCTTTGCAGTAATCCAGATATAATCAGGTGTGTGTGGTGGTGTGTACGTCTCCCTGCAGTTAATGTGTGTGGCATCAGGTTTCCTCAGATTAAGAGCTCGTACCATCGCTTTGCGTCTCCTCTGCGTCGACAGCAGAAGGTTCGGCCACAGCCTGGGCAGCCTCTTCCACTGCCTCAGCCACTTTGGCTACTTCCTCTGCAGCTGTCTCCACTTCCTGTGCCACCTGGGCGACTGCCTCGGCGGCCTCTGAAACCGCCTCGGCGGCCTCTGCGACCACCTCAGCTGCTTCCTCCACTATGGTTTCTGTCTCATCAGCAGCAAAAGTAGCAGCAGCTTCCTCTTCCCCAGCGTCAGCTTCTCCGTCTGCAACGCACAGAAATATGCACACTGGCTTACTAGAGGAACTCTCCTAATGTTACACAGAGAATCTTTCAGATTAATAAATTAGATCAGAATATACAGGATTGGATCTGAATTTTACTGTAAGATCATGTCGAAGTGATTGGTTTGTATCAATTTGGGCCAAACTGAATTTGCTGTTGATCATTCCGGTTTCAGTCCAAGAGATTTATTATATCTGGATCTTTAGATCTCTGTATATTACTGCTTAATGTATATAATGGATTACTGTAAAGAACATTACACATTGTCATAATTTTGCTCATTGTAGAGCAACACAATTAAGCATTATCCATTTCATCAACTGCCTTGTTGCTGAAATTGTTTTTTACTACAATGTGCCTATGTCGTTTGATTTCAGGTTCAAACTCTTAAAGTTGGGGGCCAGAGGGCAATTTGTGAAAAATGACTTGTCATTGTTCAGGTATAATTACTTATAGTTTACATTTCAGTACAGATTTTTAACAGCGCCCTCTAGAGTCACAATGTTGTCCATGCCTAAAACAGATCTTGATACTGAATGGATTAAACACATCCACATTTCTGTATTATCACTTATTAATGATGATTCAAATCATGCCATCTTGCTGCTAGCATGTTTTCCACTTGCTCTTGGTGTTTAACAGCCTGCAGAGGTTACAACCACTGCTTCAACCTACACTTTAGTTAATAAAAAATACAACTTTCCTGCAATAAACAAAAACAATTGATGAAGGTTAAAAATATTACATCTTTCACCCATGTTTGACTGTCCAACCAAATTACTAGCAACCAAAATAGGCTTAGTTTTTGTTAATGTATCCCAACACATCCTTCATTCTAATTTGCCCATCTTGTCAGTATAAAGCCATTTTTCCTTTTTAACATATTCTTAAAATTTACACAGATCAGCCATTTTGATTTCTGACAGGTGAAGCACAAAAAAAATATCATTGCAATGGGACCCAGAAGTGAATGGGATTTACAATGCAACAAGCAAATTTTTGATATGACTGTGCAGGACAACATTTTAGTCCTTAAGATTTACTGTCCTGCAGGTTATAGATGGAGCCCTGCTCCAACACACCTGAATCAGATGATTTAATTTCCTCTTCAGTATGCCATCAACTTTGGCAAAAGCCTGGTAAAGAGCCATTAATTTGATTCAGGTGTGTTGGAACAGGGATTCATTCCAATCTTGCAGAGTAGCAAATCCTGAGGTCAGGGGATTGAGCCCCCTGGGGTAGGAAGTAGGAACAAGTTGAAGAATCTCAGCAACTTTCACCAGGCCCAAAACATGAGTAGACAGACTCTTCACATCTGTGAACAACTAAATGCTGTTCAAGTTACAGAAACTAGTGAACTGGCAACAAATTGTGAACAATTAAAGTTCACTGATAGGTGTACGGAGTCTATACTGGGCTGTGCTGGTTGTGCTCCTAAATGACCCTTCAACCTTCAACGATCAAAAGAGTTCTTGCCTCTGCAGCTCCAGCTTGTTGTCAAAGCAAAAGGGGAAGGGTGTCACAGGATGGAAACCTTGACACCCTAAGGGTGTCTAAAGGGTAAAACCCAGTTTGATGGATCTACAATATTCAGGAATAACATTATGACAATCTGCCCAATGGCCTGTTGGTCCCTTTTTTGCAACCTAATTAGCCCAGACATGTTGAGGCATTCACTCCCTGTCTTTAACTTCTGGTACCATTATAGGCACTTCTCCACTGGATTGACTTTAACCAGCTCTGTCCCAGTCTGATTCACCTCTATCACCAGATCCTGCACGACTCTTTGCCATTTTTCATATAGTCCAAGCCGCTCAAAGTCAAGGATTACGAGCAAGTAGGCCTGTCACGATAGCAAATTTTGCTGAACGATTGTCTCAAAAAGCTATTGCGATAGACGATAGTATTGTTTGAAGACCTTTTTACACTGATTTAATGGAAATGACGTAATAATGCATGCGATTTCCTGCCAAAGATAGATACACTTTATTTTAAAAAGAACACCCAACACTGGAACTGATAAACAAAATAAACAAAACAACCAAAAATAAAAATAAAATTGATTCTCAGTCTCCAATAACAAAAATGTACTTGAATAAAAACAAAATAACATAAAACCAAAGTGTAAATAAATACTGCATTCAACCAAAAGAGTGCAGATTATGAAGTCTGTTTACTATATTGCCTTTCAGTAATCATTAGATTTAAATAGAGAAGATGGGCACATCGACTACCTGATGCAATAGTTCACACTACACGTTAGTTCACACCTACATTTTCCCCTTATGACAATCTTAGACTTTGATCGTTCTAAGATTGTCTCTTGTGATCATCCTGTAGTGTGTGGTGTGTTACGCTAGATCGTTGTGGCCCCTCTGATCTAAATCAGGGGTTTTCCTTATTGGGAGCTTAACGCAGCCTGTTGAATGTGACAGGTAGCCAATCAGAAAACCGGATTCTGCTCCGCGCTTTCTGAGGGGAAATTACAGAGGGGAATCCCAAACAGCTGACACGGCACAACCCGAAGTCCAGCAGATATTGGAGATGATATGTGGAAACAACATTAATGTTTATAAAACATTTTGTACAAAGAATATAGAAATGACGAGGGGAGGAGTTGGAGCAAAATCGCTACGTTGATGAACCCGGTAACTTTTCAGCTGTTCTTTGTTAACGTGACATAAATAGATTATAATGGTTTTCATTCAGTCAGGATGTTACGTTGACACTAGAGACACATGCGTTGCAGATAGATTGTAGTAAAGCATTGATTAATGCCTGGTTTTAAAACTAGTTAGCTGGACTTGTAGCCATTATGTTGTGCCCACTGTTGGACATCACACGGCACATCGAACCCGATCGATCCATTATACCTAGGATTTCTGTCGGCTAATGTGTGGTCTCAGATTTTGAAAATGGGCCGACAATCGACTGTCAGCACTAAGATGGTGTCGTGTGCGCTGGACATTACACTAAGGAAATGAGGAAGGGAGGGTCAGTGGAGAACACCGGAGTTGAGCCTTTTTTCATTTAGCGTCATCCACAGAAAGAGAAAAAGGCTGGAAGAGACGATAACGGCGATAATTAAAATGACGTAGATAGTTTTAATTTATCGTACGATTAATCGATTTCTTGTTTATCGCGACGGGCCTACGAGCAAGCAATTTGATTGACAGCATTCCCTGACTGGACCAGGATTTACAACATGTCAATCAAACAACATTGAACCTCACAGTGGAGTGGCAGACATGCAGACTGATGCCAAAGAGCTGCTCAGTCTGGAGTGGCGCAATTATGAGTTTAATCTTGAGCGGTGCAGGAGCACACGCACCCACTTATGGCGCAAACCACATCATGGAAGAGTTGACCACAGTATACCCGTCCACACTGACGCCCACAATAGTAGGGAACAGACCACAATGAAGGCGCTTCAAACCGGGGTAGAACAAAACCAGACATTAACCAGATGGAGAGAGACTTGACAATGGAGAAATTAATTTTGCAAGGCTATTTTAGATCCTGCAAGTTGCAAGATGAGGACGCCATAGTTTAGACTTGTTTATCCATGGTTTCTCAGCTGGATTAGGACCTGCTAGCATATAGAGGGCAAGTCAACACTTTAAACTTGTCCAGAACCATCTGTGCTTTGCAATAGGATGCATTACTCTGATGATGAAGCCACAGTCATAGGCCTGCTGCTATGATCCTGTCACCAGTTCACTAGTATCCCTTCCTTGGCTGAGTACTGACCACTGAGTACTGAGAACACCCCAGAGGAGTCAAACACTTCTGCTTTGAGGACAATCCCACCCACTAACAGGTTCCATAATGAAGAGATCAGTGTCAATAATGTTATAGAGTTGTAGGGATTACCTTCCCCTGGTCTTGAATTATTATTTATTGATGACATTTAAAGGTCTGCCTCATCTTCAAAAAATTACCAAGGTAAGCAGATAAAGACATGCACAGAATAAACTGCATGCAAACTCAAAGACAGGAAGGAGGACGACCAAGGCAGAGGGAGAGGAGGGGTAAAGAAGGAGGAGCAGGCAGGGAGTGGGGTTAAGTGCAGGATAAAAAGGGTCAAGTGGAAAGTTGGTTCTTACCATCAAATTAACAAGTTAGGGTTATCTGGAACTGTGAAAGCACGTCTGACAGTGAGACATAGACACTGAGACAGGCCAGGTAGGTTGTGCGTCTTTAATCTGTAACTGAGGAATCCTTCCATTGCTTCACATTAAATCACAAAGTACACAAAACTGTTGGGCACAGCAGGCTTATTCCTTCAGTGAGGACAGTGTGTGAGAACAGCTGTGGGTCTGTTGACTAACAAAGGAAAGGCTTGAACATTTCAGTCTGTTGGCTTGTTGTTCTATGTAGTCATTTTAATAGAAGTCATAAATGAAACAGGCAGAGCTCTGAGGAACAGGGACACTGAACCCTACAGCAGTGTATGCAAAGTGTGTTTGTCTGAATGGCCTTCAATAGCATTTGGTACAACAATGGTCTAGAGTCCCACAACCACAGAGGTTAACAATAGCACAGTCCAGAAAAATCTCTCAAAGTCCTTCAGTTAGATCCATTAGAGACTGTTCCGAAGTTCTCTATGGGAGAGGAGGAAAAGAGGAGGAGGAGGAGGAGGAAGAGGAGAAGGGGTTTCACATCCAGTTCTAGGACGAATATCCAAGCGGCCACAGAGGACCTTAGCTTTAAGCATTATGCTGAAAGAGTAGAGACACAAAGTGTTAGAGAGTTTGGAGGAAATTCTGGTTTTTAAAGAACTACATTCACACATCTTCTCTGTCTAAGTTCATCCAGTCTAGCTGTGGGAATGCAGGTGGAACATGAACAAGGCCTGCTAGGATTGATGATGTCACACAGGGAAGTGAGAACCTGGCCGTCTTACATAGAGAAAACAGAGGGAAGTGGGTGGAACAGAAGGGAGGAGTGTATTAGTGCATCAATAAAGCTTGGATTAAGACCGTGTTTGTTAGAAGGTCAGCTTTTGGCTTAGTTTGTGACAGGGGTGGGCACTCCTGGTCCTGGAGGGCCGGTGTCCTGCAACTCTTAGAGTCTCTGTGGTCAAAACACACCTGATTCCAACAGCTGAATCACCTTCCAAGTGCAGTCAGGTTCTCCAGAGTCCTGCTAATGACCTCATTATTTGACTCAGGTGTGTTGAAGTAGAGATACATCTAAATGTTGCAGGAGACCGGCCCTGCAGGACCAGGAGTGCCCAGGTCATACACTGACATCATGCTAGCCCCTGATTTCTGTACAATCAAGTTTCTTTCCTCTTTTCTACACTCACCGAAACAAAAGGGACCTTTTTGGGATAGAGATTTGGTTTATTACTAAACACACAGTCATGATAAAAACTGGTGTACAACCTCTAAATTCTAAGAATTTTCAAATCAGGACCAAACATTTTTGTTTCCTCAGTCAAAAAAAATTAAAAAATGTTGTTCCAGGTTGACCTGATCAGCTCAGTAGTTAATCATGATGATATGATCCTGATCACTTCAGCTCCTATGAGGCGCTGAAGTGAATATACATTTGAGAAGAACGGTGAGGCACAACTGATACAGTAGTAACAGGTTTGAAAATGTATGTCCAGCATAGAAATATCAACCCAGTCTGACCTCAGAGCAGGCTAACCCTTTGTATCTGTAACTTCAGGTAACAAAAAAGCTGAGCCTGGTGTTCTGCAGTTGAGGCCTGTTGAGGCTCATCCAGACCATTTCATTACCGTCAGAGTCATCTTTTCTCTCACTGAGACAGAGAGCAGACAAGAGGCTGACTGAGAGAGCAGCTGCAGGAATCTGCAGGAATTTAGGCATCCAGCCTGTTCAAGCAGATATTCTGAGCTCAAACAACCCAATTACAGTAAAACTACTAAGATATAATGTTTCCTACTTATTTCAGCACTTAGAAACATAACTGTATTATAAAGGAGACTCATGCTCTGCTTTCAGTGTGGACTTCCTCTTCTGTGGAGGAACCAGATGGATCAGTGGGATTATTTGTGCTGACAGCAGGTTGGTAAAACCAGTTATTTGGTTAAAGTGTGTGCAGCATGTTTACACCCAAGCTCATGTTTCATTCAAGCCATGTGTGAGTTCTCAGGCAGGGACACTACTCACCTTCATCTTGGCCTGCAAACAAACAAAACAAACAGGAAGTTAGAGTTTCGTATGCATCACCATACGCCGACACATTAACACAACTCAGACCTGCTCAATACATCGTGGATTTATCTCCTGTCATGCTTTAATTTATGTCTAGTACAACAACTGATGCTATCAGCCAGAATTTCCACTTGGGTCCATCTAATCTGGTCCATCTACAGCAGCAGACATGGGCTGCTGAAAGTCAGTCAACTGAATATGTAAACAGTCCCAATCAGGGCTGCTGTAGGCAGTGAAGGAGGTTTGTCATGATCCAAGATGAACTAAATGAGGCACATGGTGAAAAACAGAAAGACGTGCATCCATAATGCTGCAGTCTGGATTTCCTAACAAATACCTTCACAGATCTGCATGTGGATCAGTGGTAAGGAACAGTGGATGGGAGCATCACTACATCAGAACCTATTCAGCAAATGTGTTGCCATCTTCCATTTACCGCATTAACTCTTTCAAGAAAGACAAAAACCACCTGAAGTAAGGGTTAAAACTTTTTTGCAAAACTGAGGAAGTTATTTCAAAATTTGTCATTTCCATCAAACTTTTCTAATGTGATGCTTCAAAATCCCCATAAAGCCCACTGAAGGAAACATGACTAGTAAAGTAACTCTGTGTGGATCAGCTGGTGGTCGTTCCCAGTCAGCTGCGTCTAAACGTTGGTTTGATGTTGACAGTCCTGCTCTTTCTGAAATTCAACATTGCTCCTCTATTAACCCTTTAACGTTTTTACCAGCTTTGCACTGACAATTTGCTTGTATAATAAACTCAGGTCAACCTGAGTTTAGAGCTGAATAGGAAAACAGCTGATTCAACTGGCGAACACCAGTTCCACCAGGTGTTTGCTAACTGCTCCTGGCTAGTCTGAAGGAACTGAATGGGAAAGTTGTGGTCTCTGTGAGACAGAAGCTTGGAGACTGCAGCTCCACACAGGAGCTGCATCTCAAAGGTGGGGATAGGTTTTGCACAGTTAATGGTTGCCATGGAGATTAAAGAATTTCTCAAACATGCATGGAAGGACCAAATCCACACTTCATGTATGTTTTTGATGAGGGAATAACACATCATGATATAAATCTCACAAAAGGTTAATTTTACATGATACTGCCCCTTCAAACATTAAGATCCCAGTTACGCTGCAGCTTTGTCTCCTGGCTGCACGGAGTGAACTCCGTTTCTAAGTGTATATTGCCTGATCACACTGATTCTGATTCTCTCACTGAATGAAACACATAACACACATTTCTATACACATCTTAAATTATGTGGTACAAAAGTAATCCGGTTAAAATGTTACTACTGTTGTTTTAAGTGGATCCAAAAGCAAGTAAATTCCTCATGAGGAGCTGAAGATGGGGGGGAAGGACTTGCCTTTAGGTGGCCAAGGTTTAGGTGTCCATTCAGTCTTGGGTCTGGATCTGATTTCATTGATGCGGTCATTAAACCGTTCGTGATCTGAGGTCACAGTCTTATATCCCTATTAGAAAAAAGAAAAAGACAACATCTGTGAGATACAGTTAGAGATCACATCTCTGTTCATGACGTTAACTCAACTGTCTGACAAACCTCTGGTAGAAAGCAGATAACTTACATATGACAGAGCGCCGACCAGAGCTCCACCACACAGCACCGTGTACAGGATGTTCTGCCCAGAGCCTCCAGGGACTGACGACATGGGCCGCCGCTGCACACCTGCACCGGAATTCATGGACACGTTAGATAATTCACCAAGTTTGGTTCATTTTGATCCCAAAATGCTGCATCACCACTCCCCCCCTCCCACCCAGCCATGAGTCAGGCTCTTGCCGACTGGTGGCTGCAGAGCTCAGCAGGGCAGGAATAATGTGTGGACGAGTGCTAAGCTGCAGTTCTGTTAATGTGAAACGGATTTAAAGGGCTCAACTAACTCTGATACACCAAGAGAAAGGATCGTTTCCCATTGTCTTGTGAAGAAATAGCAAGACATGGCTGTCCAGAAGCTTCACCTTCACCATTTCATTCCCTGATGGAATTACTGAGGCATCTCAGTTTCCCAAAACTGACCTAGAAATCAGCATTTATTGGCAGAACTCTACCAAAGAGGAGGCAGCTGTGACTGAGGAAATGCTGAACAACAAGTTAAACAATCAGAATGTTTAATTATCTTCAAAATAGAATTGGTTTTTATATATAGATATTATTTTTCATTTGGACTCTTGGTTTTGTGTCCTGGATAGCAAGCAACTATTTATCCAAAGAGAGAATTAATACTTTTTAAAATATGATTCAATGTAAGTACTGGTGACAGTTCAGTGATATAATTCACATTGTTTTATGTGACTGGTAGCCTAAAGAAGCATATTACAACTGGTTATGTTTTTTGAGATTATTATCTGTGTTCACTGGGCAATGGTTGCTGTACAATATAGTCACAGTTATACAGTTACATAAAAATAAGCAATAGATAATTATTTTGTCATAATTTGGACAAAACATGTCCAAAGTACAAAAGAAAACTGACCGAGGATCAGTGGAAGATAAGCATGAAGGAGTTCAGGTTTGTGTTAACCCTTTTCACATCACAGTATGTGCGTATTGTGCAAAATATACACAAATGAGGCCCAGATAAAGAGCTCCATGTTCTATGCCCCACAGAACATGGAGACAGTGATTCACGCTGTCAAATCATTAACCAGCTGCTGCAGTAGAGACCAAGGTCTGAGGAACCTGGTCCTGTCCAGTGTTAAGGGTATTAACCTGTTCACTTATCCGGAGCTAATCCTACATGCTGGCAAATGACCTCCCAAACCTGTTATTTATACACTCTAATCGGCTCAGGTCTACAAAAGTAGGAGGACATGGGGAGAACATTTCCAAACACTGTAGGGGATGCAGGTCAGAAAATCATTGGATTGGCCTGTTATGCCCTCCTCTATTTAAGTGAGAGGACATTGGAGAAAGGAGCTAAAGAAATTACAGCCTAGGGGTCAATTTGAGTTTCACCAATTAATATTTCCAACATAAAACGTCTCTAGTTGCCATGTTTTTAAGTGCTGTCATTTTCTGTCTAATTCTATGTTGTAGTGTTTGGAAAATGACAGAAAATGTGGATATGTCTAGAAGGACCCGTCACCCTAAATAGTTTTGAACCCAGGGAGTGGGTTAGAGAGACGCTTCCTGAAATACGTCACGTACACACGCAAACTCTGATGGCGGTATTTTTGGCTGGTTGTAAGTCATAATGAACCATTTAAAGCAGAGCTGATGTCACACGCTGACCTTCCTTCCTCTAGCAGCGCGAGCTGCACTGCTTCGACTCGTGCCTCCTTACTCTCTCTCTACATTTGTTCACTGTCACACGCGCACGCCACGTGACTGACTGACAGCGGCAACCATGTTTCCACGTTTGCCCAAACATTCATGAAGGTCATTTTTTAAGAGACTGCGCACTGAACGCGCAGTCCGTCAGTGACGCTCGGCAGAGGTCACTATGGTTCCCATACAGGCCATGCTAGCTGCTAGTCCGACAAGAACATCTGGTAAAAGGACGTTAAAACATCGACTTTGTGCTGCTCCGTGAAACATGGCCACGCTCTAACGTTGTAGTATTAATTACAAACAGTGCAAATGATCAATATTGTCTTGTCACATGGGGAAACACTTAAATGTTCAGTCAACATTCCACAACGGAGTCAAATTATTCTAAAAACTACAGAGCGACAATTTAACATAAACCAAAATTCCATTCTGACAGTCATGCAACATCCTGAGTCATTGCTTTTTACCCAGGTATTGACATTCGCGTGAGCACAGTGTGTCCTATCACGTCTGTTACGACAGAAAGCAGACATTACATCACAAACACACACTGTGGAGAGAAGACAGACATCCAGAGCAGAGCTGCTCCGTAAACTCACCGTCCAGGGGCAGCCTGTAGGCCGCTCTCCGAGCCAGAGGCCCACACCTCTGCCAGGCCGCTCTGCAGGAAAACATCGCTGCAGCTTCAGTAAGTGCTGAGTGGAAGAGAAGCACGGCGTGGTGTAGTCTCAAAAACGTGCAGGGAGGCGGAGACCAGACCTGCCCACTGTGGTGCGCTGTAGAGACAAGTGGATAGAGTACAAGTGAGAAACTGCAGCAGGAATGTATGACGGGCGAGTAATGACAGAGGACAGTGGAGATATATGAGGGATGCTTCCGAACCTGGAGCGCTGTATTCAATTGCTTTTATTAATAAAAAAAAATCTAATATAAGTAGATAGAGGAATTCCCACAAACACCATTATGGTTGCCTGGGGTGGCGATGACCTTTTACAGTGGTCACTAGCTGAAGCTTGACCCAGTCCATCACTGAACAATATAAGCTTTCTCCATTGTCAGGTCTCACTCTAGCTGGTTAATGTCCGTCTCCATTGATAGTGTGGCCCTCACTGTTTTGGCCCCCGAGTAAGGGCAGGAGAAGAAGAAATGAAACTGGAAATAAAGAAGAAATATACTTCTGAAAAGGAATTTAACTATCTGTGTATCTTTCATGCTCTACAGAAACATGTTCTCTGAATACTGATGACATCAAATCTCTCCACACTATAATTCTTCAATCTTGTAGAAGATTGTAAATCTTCTACAATCTGCCTCCATACTGTCTGTTGAATCTGAAGCTCTGTTACCTCACACTGGCACTAATCACCCCCTACAGTCATAGAGCCTAGATGCATCCACACCTGTTCTAGGACACCCAGAGGCAGCAGTGGAGATCATTTATTTGTCATGCTTTAAAGCTCATGTTGAAGTAGTTGAAGTCAAAGCGAACACTTGAATTTTGTTTTCATTTTGGATGACAGTTTCATACATGAAATGTAAACAATCACTGTCAACAAGGAAATTCAAACACTTGCAGGGTGTTCATGTTTTACGCTATAAGAACCACAAACCACATTTTAGATCAATCCAACTCAAAGTCACACAACTGTAAATACAAGTTACACGTGGTTTTCAAAATCTGAAAAGTGTGAAGTGCATTTGAATTCATCCCCATTGAGTCAATACTTTGTTGATCCACCTTTGCTCTCCACTCTCATTTCAAGTAACTGTGAGATGAATTCATGATGTCAGATAAAGTCTTCGTTCAGATAAAAGCTCCCAGCATGCATCATCACAAACATGACTGCATCCTTTAACACAGGACAGTAATAAGAGTGTAAAGTTGATGAATAGAAATATAACAGTGAATACAGGCATAATGTTCTATTATCAGTCAAAGCCTTCTTAATTAATCAGGACTCCACAGATCACACATGACATTTATTTATCTTATTTCATTGTATTTTACAGAGTTCAGGTTGGGGGGGGTTACATGGAGCAGAAGCAGATGTGTCCAACAGAGAGCATCCAAACGCTTCCTGTAAGAAGAGAAACAACACATCATGTTCCTTTCACTGCATCCAGAGGTCCTCACACTGATATAAAGTCAAACGGCAGCATTGACACCATGTCATTGACACCATGCTCACCTGCCTTCTGTGGAGATCACTGAAGGCCTTTTTTCACTTCATACTCATGAACATCTGTGCTGTGTTGTTTGAAGAGCTGTGGGTGAAAGACACAAAGTCATTCACTGAGAAACAAACACTTAACAGGTTCCTTCATCTTCAGAGATTCCTCCCTACATATAACTTTTTTTGCAGTACCAGTATGTTGGAAGTAACTATTTTTAAAAACACATTAACATCCATGAAGTTGTAAGATTTGTGATGAAGTCCAGTGGGGGTGCACCAATAGCAGTCTTCTGACCAATTACCACTCTTTAGACAGCCTGACCCAACGATTATAAATTTTGCAGATAATTTTTTTTTTTTTTTATCTGAAAAGTCTCTAAATATAGCAACAATGTTGTCACGTTAGCAACAGTGGGGCAACTGCTGCTAACCACATAGATGCAGATGTGACCTGGTGGGCAGGTCTGTCAAGGCTCCCACTTACAGTGAGTACGGAAAGTATTCAGAACCCTTTCAATTTTTCACTCTTGGTTTGGTTGAAGCCATTTGCTAAAATCAAAAGACATTATTCACATTATTTATCACGAATGTACACTCAGCATCCAATCTTGATAGAAAATAACAGAAATGTAGACATATTTGCAAATTTATTAAAAAAGAAAAACTGAAATATCATATGGTCATAAGTATTCAAACACAGACACACCTGTCTATATAAGATCTCAAAGCTCACAGTCCAGGTCAGAGCAAATGAGACTCATGAGGTAGAAGGAACTGACCCAGGAGCTCAGAGACAGAACTGTGGCAAGGCACAGATCTGACCATGGTTCCAAAAGAATGTCTGCAGCAAAGGCCTGAAATTCTCTGATTGCAGAGAGAGATGAGATCAGTTTCACATCTAAGTATCGGCCAATCACGCATCTCCTAAAATTAAAGAAATCAGAGCTGATTTATAGGTGCACCCCTACATTTTACTATGTGTACATCACTTTATGACCTGTCTCATTCTCATCTACGGTCACCATCATGTAGCTGCCATGCCAGCTTTTGTCTCTTAGTGCACAAACATCGGTGCTCACCAGGCCCCAGATAAAAGCTGATGTTCCAAACGCAAGACCCACTTGCAGCCAGTTGGGGTTGGCTGTGTCCCTCTTGGAGCTGGTGAAGGCTGATCTGGATCCAGCTGAAATATACACATACACACACACATACTGCTTTTAATGAACAATAAACACTACCATGAAACAGGAAGATAGCACAGGAAAAACATTTTGGGGACAAGGAAAGCAAGACATCTGTAAAATAAGTGTAAACATAGAAGCAACCTGAATGGGGGGGTTGGTTTGACCTTTGTTTTGACCACTATTAAAAATACAGCATTTAAAATGTTAGTAAAAATAGACTGGACAAATGATAAATCAGAGTAGAACCAAATCAGTTCTGAACAATGTAAAGGAGATCAGTGCATACTGTAATAAAATGATCTGTTGATGCCAGGTAATTTATTTTAAGAAGATTTAAACTTAAATTGTGTATGTTTATAGAGGTGCAATCAAATGTGGATGTACGTCCCATCTCTAAATCAGTTCAGAAAATACAATCAGAATTCAACTAAAGTCTAGTTAATGAACCATAACCTAATTCATTAATAACGCAATACATCCTGATCAGTAGATTCTGTAGGTAGTAAATCTGTCTCTAAGCCAGCAGACATGACAGCATATGAAATGAAAGGGAAGCTGTGATAGGATTGAAACAATGCTATGTTCTAGAGGTTAAACTAACTGCAATAAATGCATCACGGTTACCACTAAATTCTCATCTTTGCAGTGAGAAAAGAAGTCACAGGTGAGAAAACGACGCGCTAATGCTAAGCTAAGCTAAGGTCAGGCTGGAAAACAACCTCGGTGTTTTAATTAGGAATAACCACATTAAACTTCAGTCATTTTTAAATACCACTCTGTACCTAACTCACCCCTGTTAATGAGAACAGCTCGGGATAACAAGCGGCTGAACGTCATTTTAGCCCTGACAGCTGCCTCGGTTCTGCGTCTAATACCGACTGCTTGAGACTGACTGTCGACTGCACTGGATTTCAAAGCCTGGAAGGCCTGACTCATAGAGCGCCGAAAACTCGAACAAGCTAGCTAAGAGCTTAATGGACATTTGAAATATCTTGTTTGGTATTGCTGACATTAAAAAAGCAGGAAAATAAAATATTTACTGCGGTATCAAATATTTTACCGAGGTTGCTATTTGTTTTTTGTTTTTTTAAGTAACTTTCTTTCAAGTTATTTGAAAAAAACAAAGAACAGTAAGCACTTGAACATACAAGAAACAATACAAAGTGGCGACAATTTTTTTACCCTCTTAGGACTGTGCATAATTTATAATATAATTTGGCATTTGGAGCTTCTGATGGTTTCAAAACACAAAATATGACATTGCCACAAATATGTATTTGTTGAAGACAAAAAAAGTAAGAGAAAGGTTGATTTCTCTTTTTTTTCATATTTAATAATGCAAAATCTGGAATTGAGAAACAAAAAACAATTTTGTAAATAACTCGAAGTGCTTTTATTGCAGAAAATTTGAAAGTGTTTTATTTTGCCAGTAATTCTTGACTTCTGCTTTGAGCTGTATACCTTTAATTTTAGATTTTGCACTTTCTGTCTAGTGCTGTTGTATAACAGATAGTTTGTTTTCTCCCAAATTTAGCTGTTAGTAAGTTACAACGGTTAGTACAACAGTTATTATAGCAGTTAGTTCGGCACTTTGTTTTTCACTGAGCAAGAAACATTATTTTATGCTGGCAGCCTCTCCGAAGAGTCAAAAGGTGCGTTGATTGTAAAAAGTATTTACTTTTAATATATCTTGTCTGTCAACATGATTATTTGTCATAGTCGTAAAGTAATGTAAATTGAAGCATTGTAAAGTGGATTATAATGCTATGACGAATGGAATGTGCTTTTGAAGAAATTAAATGTCATAAAACCATCAGTAAAGCTTCATCCTTATTCAGAGCGGCATGCTACAGTTTAAAAAATAATAATAATAAAAGCAGGAACGTCATCGTGCCCGTGTAATACAGCTATTTTGACTTTAGGAGGCGCTATTGTGAAGCATCAAAACAGTGAATCACTTCTTGTGATGGTTGTTATCAGAAGTGATGTATCCTCAAGTAAACCCTTATTTAATTCACGCCTTTCTCTCTGCTACATATTTAAAACCAATCACTCTGCATCGAACCATCTCATGTTAGTTGTTTGACATCAGAGTTGGGTCGCAACTAGTTACATTAACTCAACTTCTAACTGTTATGAACAATAGGACTTTCAGGAATATTTTACAGCGCTGAAATGTTTACTTTTACTTGAGTAATTTTATAAGTATCACTACTCTTACTTGAGTAACATTTCAGGATTCTCTACCCACTGTGAGTAACTTCATTGAATGAAGGACAGAGATCTTTTAACCAAAATTCACCAGACAGACACACACAAACACACACCTGCAGTTTTGTAAGAATTTCATCAGTTTTTAATTGAAAGAAACTGATTTGAAAAGCACAGTTCTGTTGAAAAGTACAACGTAAAGGGGAAACAGCGCCACCCGAAGAAGTATGGGGGAATTTTCCTGCCATAATCCAAGAGCACACACGTTCAGTCTAAGAGCAGGACTTCATGTCTTTCTTCTCAAAACTTGTAATAATTGGACTCAAAACGTCTCCTCGCGCTCACACTTAATCTCTGCTCGGAGCAATGAACATGTGTGCTCTTGGATTATGGCAGAAAAATTCCCCCATATATTTATGCCCAGCAGAATTTGTTAAGGCTCAGACTTTTGTAGTCATTCCTGTGCGTCCACGGACCGTTGCTACTATTGAATGCTAGCCGGTCGTTTGACAGTGGGTGCGCACTATTTAAAAATCGGCGTAAAGAGAGGCGCGCCGGGAAGGTGGAGTTTGCATTGAATTTCCATCACACTATCAACACAGATGTATAGGAAGCACACGCTGCTGACAACGACGACCGCATAAACCATACTGTGGATGTGAACAAAATGGGACTGTGTCGATGCCAAAAAGAAACGACTGTTTTAAATGTAATAAATAATTCTGCAGATAAATTCCAGACGCTATAAATATATATGTATAATGTGTTATTATTATTATTATTATTATTATTATTATTATTATTATTATTATTGACGAGCATATAATCTAGAAACTCCTAGTTTTGCCGCTCATCATTTCTTACATTCAGGCTTCACACCGGCTGGCTTGTAAGGAATGAACTCAGAAATTCAACATGACCCGGAGGAGAAGCGAAGCGGCCATTTTGCTCGGAAGGGGGGCCTCGGTTTAAACACGTGAGAAAGAGGAGCCTGAAGGTCCCGATAAAGTCCAGTATTTCTGTTTCTAAAGGAGTTTCGTTCATGTGCAAACCAACAGTGGAGTAGGAAACCACCGCCATGCCCTCAGTGACTCTGCCGCAGAAGGAGAATGCTCTCTTCAAAAGGATTTTGGTAAGCACTTGGCGTTAGCTTATTGCAGTGCTAAGCAGTGGCCCGTTGTAGCACATATAAAGCAGGTAGCTAACTCATCAGGAGCCCTGCAATTATGAAGTCTGTGTTGTTAACCATCAGCTGTGATAGAGCAGGAGAGAAACAGCACCGCTGGATGGTTATTCTGGGAGGCTGCAGATGTCTTTTGACCTGTCAATAGAGCCGAAGTGTATCAATTAACAGTTGACACATGACAGCCATGCCCAAGTTGAAGAGGAAAGCTGCGGCAGTTTGTCCGCTTAAAGTTGGATTGTTGACTCGTGAGTGACGCTGAAGAGCAGCGGGATGTTGTGGTTCTGTTTAGCACTGTTGTCACAGAGAAGTGAAGTCAGTTAAGTTAAACTCCAACTTGATACACTTCCCATAACCAATAGTAAGAAACATTTTAGAGTTTAATTAAAACTCAACAGCAGAGCTGGACCGTTGCTCCAGATGTGCTGACATCTCTGTCCCATCAGGATGAGGACTGTTCATTTGTCAGCAACAGCTGGAGGAAAACTCCTGGAACGGTTTAGCTCATGGCGGCATGGTGCGTTTCTTTTCTCTCTCTCTCTTTCCAGAGGTGTTATGAACACAAACAATACAGAAACGGGCTGAAGTTCTGCAAACAGATCCTGAGCAACCCCAAATTTGCAGAGCATGGAGGTAAGAGAGACCCTCTTCTTTCTTTTCCCTTTAACTCTGAGATTGTCTAAAAGCTTTTAAAAGTTGCAAAGTCATGTTCCATGACAGGTGGCGCACACTGAAAGACAAAACAAACTTTGTTGTTCTTCTGTCAGCCTTCCTGTTATCTACTGCAAGTTTCTTTTTCTGTGGCAGCCAAAATAAACCACAGATGGATCCCGGAGAATCCAGCTTCTTTTTAAAACCTTTGATAGTTTATGTCTTTCTGTATGTGTCTGTCTGTATGTGGTTTTTTAATAACTATGAGACTCGGTTGTACAGTGGCACTGTTGGTAGAAATGTTGTCTTTCAGAAAGAAGATCCAGCCTGGGTCCTCTTTCTGAAAGACCCAGGCTGAAGGGACAGATGTTCTTACTGTGTAAACCCTTCCTACTCTGATCACATCCAGCTGCATGTCATGATGGAAGCTGTTTGAAGGAATACAGAATGAGCGACATGTTAAGGGAACAGAAAGCTAAAATAATGTGTGGAATAGCTTGAAGTCAGGGCTTTGTCCACACGGACAGCGTCTCTCCAGAAGGTAACCTGCTGTGTGTTCATACCTGACATGAGAGCTACAGTAGTAGGATCAGATTGATGGTCGATCTGATCTGCCTCCAAAGGTCTGAAAATCGGCAGCTCTGCTGTTAGAGGCTGACACAGACCTGCCCATCAGGTCATGCTAACAATAGTCACCCACTGTTAACTTAGTGCCTTTGTCACTATACACATTGAAAGTGTGTTGTGACCTCTTAACACCTGAGTGTGTTGGTTATTGAAAAACAAAATCAGCTAGAAAAACCATAACCAAAAAGATAAATATTAAACTTAAATAAGGTAAAATCAGCTTATTTTTCCTTATTTAAATAAAATAAAATAAAACCTTATTCTACACTTTGTTTTGTTTAGAAGGTCGGGACTCTGACTGTTGCACAATGTTTGCTTCTTGGAGATGTGGGCTGTGTTGTAGATTTACATTTTTCCCAGTTGCTAATGTTTGGCCATGACGTATGTCATGTACCAGTTTGACACTCTGAAGCTTACTGGAAATTCCCTGTGTTGTAAACAACCATTCTCCACTGAAGAGCTCTTGTCTAGAACTTGTCAGCTCTTAATGTTAATCTGATATTTGGAAGCTTGACCAACACGGACTGAACAACTTCCTTCACTTCCTCTGCTGCCAGAAAATCAACAACATCGCTCACTTCTTCTTCTGTTCACTGAATGGCCTGTAGGATCTCTACCGTAGGAATATAAGTAAATGGGAGAATTCCCAGACAGATTACTGAAGGGAGATGAGAAGCTAACGGAATTGGGTAAGAAGCTTACTATGCAGACTAGCTTATTTCATGAATTCCCTTCTTTTTATTTACATGGAGGCTAATGGATGTTTGGACCACTGACCGCATCAGACCTGTGAACTGCTGCCGTCATGGTAACAGACCACCAGAGCAGTCAGTTCATTTTAGTCTGTTCAGATATTCAGAGTTCAGTTTAACTTTCAGCTGTGTCTTCTGTCGCTGTTGCTTCATGATGTGGTTTCACGGACATACCACAAACATGTGAATATGTGAATTAGTACTTGGCTATGAAAACATGGCTAGACTCCATCAAATCAAATCTTACTTCACTGTGTGTATTGTTACTGAGGGCCTATGGGCCAATTCATCTGTTGTCATGGTAATATCAGATGTAGTCTGCTTGTTAATTAAACTGTAGTTAACAGACTGAATCGTGCTTCAGTAAGAATGTTTGGGCCGTTTCTCTCTAACCCTGTGATATGACTTGACTCTGGGCTGCAGAGACGCTGGCCATGAAGGGGTTAACCCTCAACTGCCTGGGCAAGAAGGAGGACGCCTACGAGCTGGTGAGACGAGGCCTACGCAACGACCTGAAGAGCCATGTCTGTATCCTTCACCCTGCTGCCCCCCAGAGCGCCTGCTCTCCTCTCACTGACTAACACTCACCAGGGCTCAGTCCTGATCGGTGCTGTTCCTGAACTCAACTCCTTCCAGGCTGGCACGTCTATGGCCTGCTGCAGCGCTCTGATAAGAAATATGACGAGGCCATCAAGTGTTACCGCAATGCTCTGAAGTGGGACAAGGATAACCTGCAGATCCTCAGAGACCTGTCCCTGCTGCAGATCCAGATGAGGGACCTGGAGGGCTACAGGGTGAGAGACAGACACACACACACTGCTCGGAGTCTCATACCTGCAGGTACAAGGAGCTGATGGGTTCATTAGAGATGCTCAGCAGTGGACAGTGTCTAATCTACTTCAAACTGATTGTTAATTTTTAAAGTCAGGCAGTGACAGAGTTCTCTAGTCAGACAGTTCAGATCAAACAATCAGCTGCAGGATGGTAGTATGGAGAGACTACAAACAGAACTCCAGGACCCAGCAGTGAGGGTGGCCTGGTTGGTCAGCTCAGCAGGAGCATGATGTGGTGACCCCCTGCATTTCTCTGTAGGAGACCCGCTACCAGCTGTTGCAGCTGCGTCCTGGCCAACGGGCCTCATGGATCGGCTATGCTGTCGCTTATCACCTCTTGGAAGACTTTGAGATGGCGGCTAAGATCGTGGAGGAGTTCCGGAAAACCCAGCAGGTACGCTAGGGCTGAATGAGCTGCTGGACAGCTGAAGTAAAAATCATGATGATGATGGAGGATTTACTTTGAGCTGCTGTTAGCTCCTGTACAGAGGACAGATGACTCCTCTCCTCCATACTTACGTTATGGAGGAGAGGACTGGTTATGTTACTGGGCCAAGTTTAGTATTATTTTACTCATCGAGTATTCTGCCCATTGTTCTGATGATTAATCCGATTTAAAATATTGCCACATTGTGCAGGTATTTTTTATTAAACCACTTTAATAAAAAGTGTACAACATCAAATAAATAATTCCTGTTTATAATTTAAGAAAACAAACATTTTATTGCCCAAAAGTTAATCACATGATTCCTTTAATGAACACTGAATCATATGCAGCAGAAAGGACTGTATTGATGTTCAGTCCTCTTCACTGGACTGAACATCAATACTACAGCTGATCTGTTGATTATGGATTCATTGATTAATAATTGGATAGCATAAGGTGATTAATTGAAGATTTTTCTCCAAAATCTGAAACATGTGAAGCTAAAACTGCCACTTGGGGAGTTTTGAGTAGAACATATTTACAGAAAAAGAATGTTTATTATATTAAATGAAACATTTGTTGTAGATTTTGGATTCACGTGTTCTTTCTGCAAACAGCCTTTCTTTAGTCTGTGTGCTCCAGTTAACGATTATTTAATTACTAAATTAGTTGACTATTATTTCAATAACTGTTTCATCCCTAAAGTTTAGTTCTGAAAGGTTGACTGAACAGTCACTTTACTTGGACTTGTACATTTCCACATGGTTTACCAGTGTTACTGGGTCTAGTTCATTTGGAACCCTATTTGTAAGGTCAGACACTGATGTTGGGCGAGAAGCATCAGTGTCAACTCTAAATTGTCTTTAGGGTGTTCTGGTGGATTGACAGGTAGAATCATTGCTGCTCAAAGCTGTCCTGTATCTTTACCTGCTGCTTCAGTTTGGTGGCTGGAACCATATTTGTCGTACAGCTGCAGTTACCAGGCAGACATGTTGTCAGAAAGCTGCTGTAGCAATGATCCCAGTCACTGTTATCACTATCATAACCAGTGATCAGGAGGTTCAGTACAGGCTGAAATAGATCCCCTGTGTGTGTGTGTTGGTGTCCAGACGTCTCCAGACAAGGTGGACTATGAGTACAGTGAGCTGCTGCTGTATCAGAACCAGATTCTGAGGGAGGCTGGCCTGCACAAAGAGGCACTGGAGCACCTGAACAGCTATGAGAAGCAGATGTGTGACAAGCTGGCTGTGGAGGAGACCAGAGGTGAGCACGCTGCTTCTGCAGGCTGCAGTGGAGCCATCTGAAGGCTGCTGAGGCTCTTAATGCACAGCTGTGCAGCGTGAACATGTGTGTTTTTGTAGGAGAGCTGCTGTTGAAGCTGGAGAGGCCAGAGGAAGCTTCAGAGATCTACACAAGACTTCTGGAGAGGAACCCAGAGAACTGGGCCTACTACAAGGGCCTGGAGAACGCTTTGAAACCAGGTGCACACAACATATAGCAAGAATTCATTCCCTTTGGAATGAAAAGTCTCTCTGCATGGATAATTGAGGGGCACCACTGAATCGGCTGTGATTTCCTTCATTCTGGTGATTGGCCGATACTTGCATGTAAAACTGATCTTATCTTCCTCCACCAAGGTCTAAAAGTCAGCCACTGTCCTCTTTTGCTCTGCAGTTAGAGAGGATGACTTACAGGCCCACCAGGTCACATCTGCAATCAAGCTGAAAATTGTCCTAGTCCAATCATGCGCCAATTATTCCAGACCTCTCTACTCTTTACAGATCTTTTATTTTGAATCGTAAATCTCTGTCTTGGAATTCTGTTCACATCATATCTCACATCCCTCCAGTTGCTCTAACACCCATATTTCCTCTGGGTCAGCTGGCAACATTGTATATGTTACCAGAGCCGCTACTGGCTAGCAGAGGCAGAGAGCTAGTTAGTCTGGATGTCAGCATGTCATAAAAGCAACCTTCTGCTAATGACATTCTGTTTGTGCCACCTGCCTGAGACTGATCTGAGCGGATATAATTTTGTGAACAAACACTGACATGGTGTTATGCGATTACAATTCACACACGTTTAGCTTGGTGTCATCACCAGCCAATCATCATTATCATCTGAATGATAATGATGATTTTCAGTCAACCAATAAATCAAAACACTGCATCACATAACAAACAGCAGGATTTAGAAAAACAAGAATGGTAACTACTGTAAATAGTTTAACGTTTTATCATCAGAATATTTAGTTAAGCAGACAAACTTACTCATTGTCCATTTTAGATAATATGTCTTTTCATTGATTTTACTTTTAAATGTGACCAGTATTGCATAGTTTACCCACTGGCAGATAACTAAATTAGGATTTAAGTGAACTGAAAAAGAACTACAGTCCTTTAGTAGGTTTTCTCAAGGTAAGCCTGGAAACTGTATTGTATTCTATATATTATAGTCTGACGTTTCCTCACAATTCAGGATAAATCCTCTTGGTGTGTTTCTCGCATGAAAACTACCTTCTGTGCAGTGCTAGAAGCACTTTAATATGAACAGAATCACTCTAAAGATCAAACAGCATTAACATGTTAGCATTAAGTGTCTGTGTGTGTGTCTTCAGGCAGTGTAGAAGAGCACCAGAAGATCTATGAGGAGTCTTGGAGGAAGTTTCCCAGGGGTCTGGTTCCTCGAAGGCTGCCTCTTAACTTCCTCACAGGTAAACATAAGGCAGCCTGCTTCTAGATCCATTAGCATTCTTAGCTCAGCCTTTGGGTCGTACTGATATCAGCATGGCTGCAGCAGCTCCCCCTGTTGGCAACATCAACATTAGCACTACATTAGTAGTGTACTCAGGTGGAGTACAGCAGGAGACTGATCAGGTGGTTAAGTTGAACCAAACATCCTGGCTCCAGGTTCAGTGTGATCTTCTCCTGTGGGAATCAGACATGGTGTGTTATTCTGGCCTGATGACTCCATATTGCCATTCCAGCATCACATTCCTGTCTTCTTCCTGTTTGTTGTGCCGGTCAGGGGAGAAGTTCCGGGATTGTCTGGACATCTACCTGAGGATGAACTTCACTAAAGGCTGCCCTCCTGTCTTCACCACACTCAAATCCTTGTACACAGACAGAGAAAAGGTTAGCAGAACCGTTCTGCTGGAAAGTTTCTGTCGGAGTATGAATGTATTAATGTATTTTGTTAATTTTTCCATTTTAGGTAGAGCTAACTTATTGTTTTTCTTTTGTTTTTTATGTTTTTGGGGTATGCAGGTTACGATAATAGAAGAATTAGTACTTGGCTATGAAAGCTGTTTAAAAAGCAGTCGAATGTTTAGTGAAGATGGTAAGTGTTTAGATGTCCTAATGCTTCACTCTGATTGGTTTCATTCTAGCTGTCTCTAAATGCAGGAGTTGTGTGTGTTACGGGTGTGTGCAGATGATGGGAAGGAGGAGCCTCCGACCACCCTCCTCTGGGTGCAGTACTTCCTGGCCCAGCACTTTGACTTTATCGGCAAGGCCAGCCTGGCGCTGGAGTACATCAACACGGCTATCGACAGCACACCCACACTGATCGAGCTCTTCCTGGTCAAGGCCAAGATCTACAAGGTATGACGACGCACTCAGAGTGACACACAGAACTGAGACGACACAACTTCCTCTGACTGTCCGGCCTGATCTGCAGCATGCCGGCAACATCAAGGAGGCAGCTCGATGGATGGACGAGGCCCAGGCGCTGGACACTGCTGACCGATTCATCAATTCCAAGTGTGCCAAGTACATGCTGAAGGCCGGCCTCATAAAGGAGGCAGAGGAGATGTGCTCCAAGTTTACAAGGGTACACTTACACTGTCCACTGTTTTCCTAAAGGTAGTTAGGCTGGAAGAATTGCCTGTCTCAAGGGATTTAGGGACCAAAACATCCTGACTGCAGAGTGTCCACACATCCTAAAAAGCTTTAGGTTCATGTATCTAAAATGAAGGCCTTAAAATGTCTTGAATCCATGAAAAAGATGCAGGTTGGCCTTAAATACATTAATCACAAATCTTAAATTTTGTCATGGCAGATCTGTTTAATCTCATATAGTGTATGGGGGTTTTGTTTTCTTTCAGGCAAAAGTTTAAGTCACCGTAAACATGATTGTTGTGTTCTGTGACTCAAGGCGGTTCAGGCGCCCAATAATATACCCTTGCTGGTTAGCTAGCTACCTTTATTCCATCCACCACGCAAATGTATCTCCAGCTGGATGTGTGACTTTGGTTTTTGCCACTGGCTCACTTCTGTTTCTAACTCAGGAGCTTTCTGTGCAAAAAAACAACTTTTAGTCTTAGCACTGTGGGGGTTGAGGGTGCAGAGAGCAACATGGAGTGTGAGACACAAACCTACCAAGAGGGTGTGAATGCTGAAGTGGACACATCAAGCAAAATCCACTCTTTAACCCTTAAATAAATTTTTTGTGATCTTTGAGTGTCTGGGATTACCAAAAAAAAACATATATATATTTTCTCCTTGTGCTGCCTATTCTTTTTGGGTTATATTTTTTTCTCTATCTGCTGTAAAATGTTTTCTTGTCTATGATGCCACTGCATTTGTTGTGGAACTTCTAAACAAGGTCATGACTTCCCAGAAAATGATCTAAATGCATTCAGTGATGTTCTTGAGTCCTAAATTGTCAATACTTTGCTTACTTCATTGATTTTGTGGTAGCATTGATATTTCAATAGGCATCTCTCATGCATGGACACTACAGTTAAACTAGTGTAGGTAGTTGGTATGGATGGTCAGGGTGTAAATACACTAGTAAGACCACTGTGATTGTTTTTTCATCTTTATTCTCCTGCTCTGGTGTAATGAAGACTTGTTTGAACTCCTTTTTTCCCATTCACTTTGTAATTTACTGTCTAAAAGGTTTAAAATGTAAAGTTTTTCTATACCACATGGCTAATTAGCGTATCAGAACAATCACACATTTCCACTGGTATTCCTCAAACTTGCAGGTCATAATAGTTGTTACTAATAATATACATACAGTACAAAACTCCTCAGCAGTCTGTCTCTCTGCTCAGCGTTCTAAACACACAAACAGACAGATTTTTAAAAGGAGCAGCAAAAGCTAATGAGGTGTATCAGCAGAGCTGTTGAGTTGTTTCTGCTGCCTGCATATTGAGCTGTTAGCCTGTCATGGTAGTCATGAGACTGTCATACGGCAACACACTTCAGTCAGAGGCTTCTTTAGATTTGCAGCAAGACTGACTGCTACTGGAAATCTTCCTGTCCATTAAGTCACCATCAAAATGACTCTGAACATTTAATATCTCTCTGGGATAAAGTAATTGTGAGTTGAATTGAATCGACTCAGGCCCTTAAAGTTGAGTTGTAAGCTGTTTCTGGTGCAGAGTGTTATTCTGGCCTCAGGGCTGATGCTCTTCTAACAGGCTTCATTCACCTCCTGTGTTTGTGACTCTTGTGTCTCCAGGAGGGGACATCTGCAGTGGAGAACCTGAATGAGATGCAGTGCATGTGGTTCCAGACAGAGTGCGCTTTGGCCTACAAGGCCATGAACAAGTTTGGTGAGGCCCTGAAGAAGTGCCATGAGATTGAGAGGGTACGTTGGCTGCTCACTCTGTCATCACAGGCATCCGTTATTGTGAACAAGTCTAAAACCACCATGCATGTTTAATTTTTGCTTGTTTGCTGTTCATGTTATCCTTGAAGTCAGAATCGCTTCTTTTTCCGGATTGAACAGTTAATTGTTTACATCTATTAACATGTTAATCTGCTGCATTGTTCGGGTTTCTCAGCATGCCAGCTGGATTGATGGAACTCTGAATCTGTTCTCTCCTTGTGTCTCTCAGCATTTTGTGGAGATCACAGACGACCAGTTTGATTTCCACACCTACTGCATGAGGAAGATGACGCTGCGCTCCTACGTGGACCTGCTGAAGCTGGAGGACATCCTGCGACAGCATCCCTTCTACTACAAAGCCGCTCGCACTGCCATCCAGATCTACCTGGACCTACATGACAAGCCACTGACCGATGACAACAAAGAGAGACAGGCAGACGCAGGTCTGATGCCGCGTCTTCGCTGGCTTTCCTAGAGAGCTACATGCTGGGTGTGGAAAAAAACACTTAGAAATGAAACTTTTCTCTTTATGCAGAGAACTTAACAGACAAGGAGCTGAAGAAGCTGCGGAACAAACAACGAAGAGCGCAGAAGAAGGCTCAGTTAGAGGAGGAGAAGAAGAATGCCGAGAAGGAGAAGCAGCTGAAGAACCAGAAAAAGAAAAAGGAGGATGATGATGAGGAAATTGGAGGGCCCAAGGAGGAGCTAATACCAGATAAGTTAGCTAAGGTGGGTTCAGGGGTTCTTGTGTTCTGTCAGCTTGAAGGAACGCTTTAGGAGTTTAAAAAAATAAATAATAAAAACTTTTTCTGATTGTGCATTCCCAGCCGGAGAACCCTTTGGAGGAGGCAGTCAAGTTCCTCATCCCTCTGAAGAACCTGGTGCGCAACAAGATTGAGACTCACCTGTTGGCCTTTGAGATCTACTTCAGGAAAGGTTGGCAGCTCAGAGGAGGGATGGGATCGGTCAGCCACATCTGCTGCCTCATGGCAACTTCTGATTGGCAGTCAGACATTTCTGTTTAAATATGTCTGACTGCTGTGATTAATTCAGACTTTAAACCTTTCTAAGTTTGTTCTGTAATAACTATATAATAGATGGACTGACCTTTTACTGACCTATACCTGCTGACTCTAATTTAAATGAGAAATCTCCAGGATTTGTAAAAATCTGACCTGCTGATACAGTTTTGAACTGATTCCAGATTCTCTTTAGGGAAATCTCTGAGGTTTTACAGGATATGTTCTCATGTGATCAGTTGTTTATTAGCTGTATTAGACCAGAGGTGACATCACAAGGTGAAAGTTTGTGCCAACATGTCTGAGAACAGAGATTGGTTCTGATCGCCAGCTGGTTTCATGGTGCATTGCCGCCCTATCATTTATCCACATGTTAAAGTGTTGCACTAGAAAAGGTTGATGGAAACTGCAGAATTCAAATAACTTTCTCAATTTTGCAACATTTTTACTCTCACATGAATGTAAAAAGGTTTTTGGCTTTCTGAAGTTGAGTTAATGCATTAAGTGCTGATGGAGACACTTTTACAGAATAAGTTCCAATGTGGCAAATTCTCTCATCCACTGCTGGGTTTGTGAAATCTATCTGTTCTGTCTAGTTTACGACCTCACTTCCTGTTTATTACAGCCATACATGTCATCAACATCTGACATAGCCTGGTTGATTTGCTCCAAACCTGTAGATAGGAACACACTGAACTTAAAGGTTTGTCTAAAATGAGCACAATAATTAGATGGAAACTCAGCAACTGATCCAGCCTGTTTTTGTAGAGAAAACCAAAGTTTTTTCCTCCACCATAACTCGTCTGTCCGTTCTTTACCTCCCAGAGAAGTACCTTCTGATGTTGCAGTCGATAAAGAGAGCGGTGGCCATAGAACCCTCCAACCCATGGCTGCACCAGTGTTTAGTACGCTTCTTCAAGAAGGGTGAGAAAGTGACTGCTGGCCATGTTCAGCTCTCGATCCTTCCAGAAGTGACTAAAGCTGTTTGCTGCCTGCAGTGAGTGAGAGTGCAGACCTGGCCGAGGCAGTGAGGACCGTGCTGAAGCAGGAGATCTCCAGGCTGTTTGGAGACAGCAACCCTCAGAGCTTCAACAAGAACTACCTGAGCCAACACTCCAGCTGCATCCCCCACCGGCTGGCTGGTAGGTTCTCCTCAGAGGGAGGAGCGACAGGCTGCACCGTGTTCCTGACTCTGCTCTAGTTACTGATTTAAACATGTGGAGCTCAAGAAAACATTGGGACTGTACAAAATCTAAACTGCTAAAATGAGTAAATACCTGGGAAGCTAAGGGCTAACTCCTTTTAGCTCAACCTGAACACAATAGTCTTTTCCAGTGTCCAATCAGGTCGTTTTTTTAGAGGTTAAAAAAACAAGATCTAAAGTATGATGACTTTGTAGGTAGGACTGTGAAGTAAACCCAAATTAGTTTAACACTGAAAGCTACATTCAGGCTGTCACCCTCAGTGTCAACATGAATGTTAAACTCTCCTCTATATATTCTTTTTTATTAGTTTTTTTTTTTTCATCTATTTTTGTTCATGTGTTCTTGTGCTTCAGTCTTCCCTGAGGAAGATAAACATGATTTGGCCGATTTAAATAAGAAGCATGTATCTGTGATTTAACTCAATCCATTCTGGACTTTCTGTTCTTTGCAACGTTTGCACCAGAAGCACCTCTCAGGCCCGTGTCTCCTTGTGTCTGCAGCTGCTAAGATGATGGTCTACCTGGAGCCGTCCTCTGATAAAATGGCTTGTGAGATTGCAACAGCTCTGGCCAAGCCTCTGTCTGGAAGAAGCATCCAGGTGAGTCATTTGGCCACTGGGGGGCGGCACAGTGAGCGCCATGGTAACTGAAACGACATGCGTTTGTCCCCAGATCTGCTCTGAGGTGCTGGAGGCTCTGAGGAGTGGCCAGCTGGGCGAGGATCAGCAGAAAGCCGCTGAGTCTTACCGTGCCACCTGCCACAAGATCTACCCTTACTCCCTGGCCTTCATGCCCCCTGGTTACCAAGACAACCACACCACAATCAGCGCCAACGGCGACCTGTCGGCAGGAGAGCACGATGACCTCGCACATGAAATGTGAGGAGGGGGGGTTCAATGGGGGGGATCAGAGAGGGAGACTGCTGCCTGACGCCTTAGTTCACCACCATAGCCCCACCCCATCCCACCCCCACTCCCACACATTGCACTGATCTGCTGGACTGAGCGCCCCAGGATGGACGGCAAAGGGAACAGAACCATCAGACTTTTTTTAAACAACACGAAAGGCTCTGCCCAGTTCATGGCATCAGAAAAGAACTGATATATTTACACTGGGAGGCAAAGGATTGTGGGAAGTGTGATCATTGGCTGGCCTGGTGAACACAGTCTAGGTTTTCTAGAACGCCTGTGTTTTCATGCCAAGTCCTTCTTGTAGGTGCATCTGCTTCTCATGTTTTTAAAAGTAATTTATATATTACAAACTGACAGAGGAATTAATAAAACTGTTTGCAAAACCTGTGTGACAGGTGTGTGTGTGTGTGGTGGGAGGTTAGGGGGAGTAAGCTGGCTGACCATGCTCTGCTGCAGGAACAGGAAGCAGTAAGACCAAACGGTCAGTCACGTTGTTGGACAGAATGTTCACTTCCTGTTCCCTCAGCTGCTGCTTCTCCTGTGGCCATTTCTAAGCAAAGTGGTGATGAATTTGTGAGCACTGAAACTGAATTGAACAGCACCTCTAGTGGTGGGAGTGTGTTAGAGCATCACTGTTGCTTTAGTTTTGTTCATCAGTTTTTCATGTTTGCTCAGTTACTCCCTTTGGTTCTGGATGCAGTGCAACTGGAAAGATATCTGCTTTTTATTCTAACTTCCAGTTGTAATGCATAACCATGGCAACAAGGTTTTTACAACAGGTGGCAGCTGATTTGCATCCCCCTGGGCTAGAGATAATACTTGACCTCTGACCCGAAATTCCAGAGGCGTTAAAATGAGGCTTCATGGCTGCAGAGCAGGAGGTCCAAACATCTTCATGGATCAGAACTGGTATGAACTTTAGAATCTTGATCCCATCAGCTTCATTTGGCTCAACATCCTCAGTAAAGACTTAATCCTCCATGTGTCGACATCAGAAAACAGGAACATCCTATTCTGAAGAAAATATAATCCGTTTATTTCTGTAGCACCAATTCACAACAACTACCATCTCAAAACAGATTAAGCTCCGTTTATTGTTCAAATTCTAAACATTTTTTTCTGTAAGAAAACCCAAAAGACTGAATCAAATCATTCACTTTACAGCAATCCCTTATGCTTAACATGCATATAGAGACTGGAGAGGAAAAAACTCCCCTTTAACAGGACGAAACCTCCAGCAGAACCAGAACATTTTATCTCTGGATTAATTTTATGTTGGTAGCCATTATTATTATTGTCCTACAACTGTGTGTTTTAATCTTGTTTAGGTAGGGAAGCCTCTGCTGTCTGGTATCATGCACTGATTATCTAAAGTTCAGTTTTGATAGGATTTAGCCTGTTGTTAGCTCACAGTTAAAGTTGTAGGCGATCACATATTAGTTTGGTATTCACAGTTTTGAGACAGAATCATTGATTAAATATTGTACATTTTAATGTACAGACCTATCACTTTTAGCTAATTTAACCCTTCATGTTGTTTTGCTGTATGAAGAGTCTCACACTGTATTATTGTGGATTTGGAGTCATTTTCTGATTGGTAATTTTGAATCCATAAGCTGGACTAGTAAGTGAAATCTATAGGCACATTTCTCTGAAGGATTTTGTTACACAGAATCAGCTGCATACATGTCACGACTTTTATGTCTGTTGGTTCTCCGTCACTCTGCTCCTGGCTGCCCCTCACAGTTTAGCTCGCTGTCTTCCTATTTCCACTGCCTCCTCCTCCTCCTCTCTCAGGTTCTGGGAGGTGAGAAAAGTGTGGTCCAAGTTCAGGTAAGAGGTGATGAACTCTGGGAAATGTCTCTTCAGAACCACCTCCAGGAACATGTCTGCTGCCGTGTGTAACCTCTGTTCCGCCCTAAAGCAGATAAAACATGATTCAGAGCGATTCAGGTGAAGAAAAGCCCAAGTCCTTCACTGCAGCATGCTTACCTTTCAGACGGACACAGACGGCTGAGTTCAGTGCTGAGCTCCTTGGTGAGTTCAGTGACCAGCTGCCTGCTCACCACCCGGCTGTCATCCTCCAGCCGAGCCTGGTGTCGGATCCACTGCCACACCTGGAACAGCCGTTTGCTAAGTTAAAAGCTGTTCTGCAGAACTAGTTCACCCTACTCAGTCCTGTTTAGTTTCTGTTTAAGAATCATTTTGTCCATAGTTCTGTTTTTTATTTTGGTCCATCTTAATGCCAGTCAGGACCTTCTCAGTAGCAGAAGTAGAACTGTTGGCCTGTAAACTAAGAACTCTGTTAGAGTTCTTCTTTGGTGAGTTCTACTTCATAAAATCAGACAAACAAAAAGTACAAGATATAAACTGTTCATCCACTTTACCCAAAGACTTCTGAGGTCCTGATTGACTTTAGGACATATTGTGGATCTTTTTCAGCTGTCTGTGTCACTGTCCTGTAAATGTCCTGCACCAGGGCTGCAGTTAGTAGAAATTCATTTTGATGTGTGGTCTGTTAGTCTACCTGAGTTTGCAGATCCCTAAAAGAAACAAACATGTTTTATCTGTGTTGCAGTCTGACTGATTCAGTTTATCGTGTGTTTGGCTGAAAGCAGGTTCTGTTGGACATGTCAACCTTCTACCACTCTTTTTTTGTGGTTTAATGTCTGGACTCTGTTCACCTGTGATTTTCTATGTCAAACCATCTGTGATGTAATTACTGAATCGTGAGAGGATCGTCTCTGGAACCTACCTGGGATCTAGAAATCTCTGCGGTGGCTGAGTCTTCCACCTGGCCTCTGTAGAAAAAATGGCCTTTACCTGGAAAACAGCATTATGGTCCTCTTACAGTCCTGTACTCGCTAACATAAAAAAAGTTAATCAGAGTTGCTAAAATTGTTTCACTATGTTAAACAAGTTTTCAGCATCATTTTTAGCAGGAAAAGGGCTTCTGGTGGTTCAGGACTCAACAGAGAACATGGTGCACCTCAGTGAGAGCAAGCATCTCATGTCTTTTGCCCAAAGTGTTGGTGTATGTCTCACCTGATAGCCACGCATTAATAAACAGGACACCCACTGCAATGTTATACTTCAGCCCATAAAGAGTGACTCCTCCCTGAGGAAAAAGACAAAACCAAATCATGCTCTATTGAACTTTCTTGCTACTTTGTTCCAAACAGTCTCCAATCTAACCGCTGATTCCACTAACAGAGGGCATGGACAGCAGGTCCTCAGGAGTCACGCTGACATCGTCCCGGAGCCGGTGGAGCTGGTTGTCACCCTCGGTGTGAAGCTCAAACAGCTGGAGGAAAAGAAACGTCACCACTCATGTTAAAATACCAACTTACTGCAATGGAATAACCTGAAACCATAAAAAAATTATTTCCAACTTTGTTCATCACTGTTGTGACACATGCTGTAAAATTCAAATGAAGCACAAATTCATCTAGAAGGGGGAAGAGTGCAAAGCAGTTTTGGAAGAAAACACAGCCCCCCCTGTAGGTGACCTCACAGAGGTTCTGTCAGATTTGGGTCTGGACTCTACAGGCCAATCCAAAATGTTCTATTCTGCTGATGTTCACTACACTGTAGTTTTTCATTTGACTTGAGTAGTATTACAATGAATTATCGCTGCTCTTACTTGAGTAAAGTTTCTGGATTCTCCACCCAGAGTGAGTAACCCTGTCTGAAGAACAGACAGTCTAACTCTATAGATCTAGAAGGTGCAGTAAGCACCATATGTTGTCACTGGCAGTCCTGTACATTTATATAACACTTACTGCTGTAGCTTCTTAAGTTTTCTGCTCAGTTTTGTAATCATCCTGTTTGTGTCATTTGTTTTACTTTAGTCTTTAAGATAACTGAATTTACAAATAATTTAATATTTCTGTCTGTTAACATTGTGAAATATTAAATCAGACATTCTAATCTGTTAATCAGTACTTAAGTAGCCTTTTCATCAAATGCTTTTTTAGTTTTACCAGTGTCATTTTTTGGGGGACTGCAACTTTTTTCTTTTTTTTTACTTGAGTAAAAATATGTTAAACTGGTGCTACTCTTTGGGTGATGTGCTCTGGATTTTTATGCAGACGTCCCTTTTTGAAATTGCTGAATTAGATTCACTATAATCTCTAGATACTAAATATATTTAGATATGAAAACTAAATGAATTTTCTCTCTTTCAGTTGAATTTGATATGTGGGACATAGACAGGAAATGAAGTTTTGAAATCAAATCATGGTCCTTTTTTATAGAACAAAAACTACTGAGAGCTGCCCCATGCAGTACTAACGCAGTATAATCAGGTACTCACTTCTTGCATGGGTTTAATCAAATTTATGTCATACACCATGAAGCCATCAACACCTGCCTTGATTTCCAATAACTTCAGCCTGAAGAGCAGAAAACAGAAGATATTTACCCAAAAGAAAGAGGAGTTACATTAAAAAGAAAAAAAAACTTTGTATTAAATTTAGAAAGTACTATATAAAAAGAAACGTGGTAAAATCCAGCTCTTCCAACAAAGCACGACATCACATGGAGCAGAAAATGAACCACTGTGTAATCACCTGCACCTGCTTTTTAAGGCTATCAGCTCTGATTTTAACATAACCAAATCATAATTAATGCTGAAATCCTATTGTATAAATAAAATAAATAGCCCAGAATGGGTAAAGTAAGTTTTGGCCATTGTTGTCAGACAGATCCAATAAAGCCAAAATTAGTAACTGTCAGGATTTGTGTGATACAAAACTTTTAGTTTAATAGAAAACTGACTGAAAAACACTGAAAGAGAAAGTAATATTGTGTCACATAAAAAATAATAATTTCCCCTAAAACAAAAATTGTAAAACTGTGTTACAAATAATAACAACATACAGTTACCGTACTTATTTATGGGTTTCTGTCTCAACTGTCCTCACACCTCCTCTTTAAAACCACTCTGTGTGTGTGTGTGTGTGAGCGTGTGTGCGTATGTGTGTGTGTGTGTATTGCATTTTCTCCTGTGTTTGGGACTCCCTGGTGATGCAGCCTCACCCAGAGCCAGAGGAAAGGCCTGAGGTTGTGGTGTTGTGCTATTTGTACCTTTCCACAGAGGCCAGCACTGTGCTGTAGGAGTGTGTGTGCTGGCGGTGAGGCAGCAGCGGAGCAGCCATGCCTCCTGTGGCCAGCGCTCCCCGTCTATGACACGTCTGAACCAGCAGGTCCATGTAGCTCCGCAGAAAGCGTTTCTCCATGTTCACGTACTTGCTGCGGTCTGGCAGCAGGAAGTCCTGACGGTGACCTGGAGGATGTGACCCCTTGTGACCCCTTGTGCTCTGTTGGTTATATTAAAGAAGCAGGCGCCACATGGGGCTCACCAAACTTATTGACGAAGGAAGCAGAGTAATCCCAGATGCCACAGTTGAGCCCTGCTGAGTGTTCCCGCAGCTCATAGAGAATCTCCTCCATTTCAAAAGTTGCCAACACGTTTTCTATCAGCACCGTCGCCTTGATGCAACCCAGTGGAAGACCCAGCTGCACACACACACACACACACACACACACACACGCACATTCATACAGACAACCACAAACCCAGAAGAGAAACATTTCCCTTGAGGTCATTTAGATTTATTCTGTAAAATAATCCTAAAACAACCCAGCTATCGTCTGCACTTCAACACGGAAGATAGCCAGATAGAGTGGAAACAATTTCCTAATTTCTGAAAAATGATTGCCTCTGATTGATGCAAAATATGTTAGATGTTCTTCAAACAATACCATGAATTATTTTTTATCTCACTACCTTACAAATGAAAATCAATCTTGCATCAAGAAAGCCTGTTCTAGTGAATTTGATTTGATGAATTAGCTCTGTGGCCAAGAACTGAGTGTCAGTATGGGATAACCAATCAGATGTTTGAGATTATTCTAACATCTGATATTGATTTCAGGTGTGACTGACACTATTGATGCTCTGTCATTTAGACCAGACCTCTGACTGCTGCTGTATTTCCTGTTCCAATGTCAGATTTGCTCTTATTAAAAATAACATGGATTTACTTTTACACTTTAACCTAACTTATAAAATAGATGAACAATACTCCTAATAACTTATTAAAAGTCATGCTGTGGTGTCAGACCTTCTGTTGAGTCCAGATGAAGATGTTGTTCCACAGCCTGGCCTCCACCAGGTTCTCCACCTGCAAGCCAGGGCAAAACTGAAACATGCAAACATCCCACCAATGAACAGTATGAAGATGTCATTATATGTGGCAAAAGTAAAGTGAAGCAGCAAATAAAAGCAACTGATAAAACATGTTCCTTTAGTATTCCTAAATATACTAATATACATATACCTTTGGTATTAAAGCCACATATGCTGCTAGCTCCTGCAGGAAGCTAGAAAAGGCTGTTTTGTGAAACTCCCATGAATCTTTTTCTTTAAAGGTCCTAAAATTCTTTACGAACCATTGGTTAATTTCTTTTACTGTGTTGCAAACAATTAGGCAGGATGAGTGAGGAGACTTTTTTAACGGTAGATGTAATCAGCAACCATAATAAAGGTTCCTCTTCTGATGACCATCCCTGGAGAAAGTTTTCCAGGTTTAGCAAGTATAATGTCTCTAAGATTACTTTGTATATTGGTTCTGAATTAATCTGAATAAACTTCATACTTGTTGATTTGGGTACAAATACGCTCTAAATAACTGTGGACATGATCAGTACTGCTTTATTTGATATTTATCAATCTAAGACTCAAAGTTACCTTGAATAATTTATAATTCAAGTATTCAGTCGGGCTCTAATTATATATTCCATGTGAATTTATCACTGAGCTACAGAAACTTGATGGATATTATAAATAGCCTCATTGTTAGTGACCTGTTTGCTCCATGAAAATAAAAAGTAAATCCTCTTTTAATGTCATGACTCTCCACCATCACATAATAAACTTTACATTATCTCTTTAAAGTGTTTGCAGTGTTCCAGATGATTTTTATGGGAGGGTGAAGTGCAAAAGTCACAACATAATTCATTTTCGAATTACTATAAACTTGCCTTTTAAACTTTGTTGATCCTTCTGGGCCACCATAGAATTTATTCTGACATCCCTTAGCTTTCCTTTGAAACCAGTCAGATTCATTCAGCAGCTGTAGTTGTTAAAAAGTGCTCCCTTTATGTTGGATAAGTCATTTCAGAGAGGAAACATCCTGAAATGTCCTGATAACAGCCTATTTATGATGGAAGCAGATGAAAATATTTCCTTCCACCTGTAAAGCTGCGTGTGAGATACTGACTTGAAACAGCCACAGGAAGGCTGTTTGTGGCTTTGACTTTACCTTTGACAGGTAGAAAAACGGTCCACTCTGGTGTTCAAGCAACGTCCTTCCACAGTGATACATGAGCAGGCCAAAGTCAAACAGAGGACCAGGAGCTTCCTTTCCCTCCACCTGATGGTTTTGGTTTCAGTAAATATCAACATGAAGACTTCCAAACCCCTCAGCTTTACCGTCTCCATGGCGAACACAATCAGTTAGGTGATTTAAGTGACATCCATGCATCCAAAGTAGCCTTAAGCAGTGTGAATTAACGTAGCAGTAGCATGTTACCATCATGTTGTGCTCCACCATGTTCCAGGCCCGGGGACGCAACATCAGCACCGGGGCCCGGGAGATGTGTGGGGCCCCTGCATTCCCACAAGAAAATCAAAAAACATCAGGACTCATCAGAACAAGTGTTCTGTCTTCTACTCTAACAAATACTGTGATGCAAAATGAACATGGCTGTAAAGTCAGACACTCACCAGGGAGTCGGTTGTTCACTGCCAGAATGATATTGTGAATCCCTTTGATCTGGTTGTGAAACGTTGGGCAGTTCCCATCATCAAAGTCAACCTGAGAAAAGCGAAAAGAAGATTTCATCCAACTAAAGGTTAGAACCAGAGAGATGTTGACAGCTTTAGTTTAAGACAATGCTCATGAACAAAAACATCCCACTTAGAGGACCCATCAGTGAAGTGAGACATCGCTACAATGACATCGCTGAAAACATGTAGTGTGAATTTTACAGAGTTAGAGGCAAGTGAACAAAAAAAATCACACCACACTTTTCAGATTTGAATTTTTTAAAGATAAAAACCATGTATCCTTTCCCTTCCACTTCACATGTGTGTGCTTGTGTCTGTTGGTCTGACCCATAAAATCTGTTATGTCACATTACAACCACAAACCTGACTACACAGTTGAAAACCATGTATGCTGCTTGTGATGGGTGTACATTGTGATTTTATGTTTTAAAAAAAACACAATGTGGAAATAATAATAAAAACTAGATACTGCATACTGGACAAGACATCAAAAATAACAAAGGAACCCTCACTTGCTTAGTGCCATCCTCAATATGTTTCCTAAACCTCACTGCTCTGTGTGATGAAAGCGGTGAAGGTTCTTTACCTGTATGCCCTGTGCTGGAGACTGCAAAGCCCTGATGAAGCGTGAGGTATCACAGGGGGCCATGTCTCCAATGTCTACATGCCTCTTTTGGAGCCTGGGAGGGACTGGGAGCACCCTCCAGTCTGGGTCTGCCCTCATGTGTGCGGTGCTTTCCAGGAAATTTGGGAGTTCACCCGAAAGATCCAGGTGAGCCTTTCTGGACACTCTCAGCTGGAGGATCTGAAGAAGAAGAAGAAGATAAGCTGTTCATTTCTTGAGCCCATAAAGGGCCTGTGGGCTGTTTTACCTTCTCCACCTCCTCATCAAACGTGGAGATCAGCTCATGCAGGAAGTGAAGAGATCCGGTGGTGAAAAGGGCTGCACTCTCAGCTTCTAACCCTGTGGGAGGAGGAGACAGCTCCATGCTGTGTGGATTTACTCCGGTCCTGTCAGAGGGTAAACCTTTGGACTGTCAGGAACCGAACAATATGAGATGTTTGTTAATACGGAAATAACCAGAATCAAAAAGGTGCACTGTGACTTTGCAGAACTACTCTAAAATACACTATCAAATGTAAATGTTCAAAATGATAAAATGCTTAATAAAATTAATACATCACTAACATAAGAACATTGACAACAAGAGGCCCTCTCCTAATAAGAGCAGAGTTATTCTCCACACCACCCTGCTGCATGAAAGGTGGTATTGTATGTAGAAATTGGGTTCTAGATCATTAATAATGTAAAACCAAAAATAGGTTCCAATGAGGGAGTTAAGCCAACAGCTGCTCAAAGCAGAGACAAAGAAGAATCAATCTACATGTAAACTGAGGAAACTTGATGAACTGTAAACATGAACTGAACCAAAGCAGAAACAACAGTAGTTGGAGGTATCAACTCAATGAGTCAGAGCCGTGGAAATTAGCAGGAAGTCTGGACTCCACTCACTTCACAAGTTTTTTTATCTCCACAGTAAAGTTCTCCTGTCCTGAGCCACTGCTGGGCCCCGAAACATCAGCTTACACTCTGATGAACGCTTTACTTTAACCATTATCTAGTAGAAAATTAAACCCAACACACAGTTATATTTAATCTGATTTTAGCTTTTTAATAAAGTTTACTGACATACTTACAAAATCTGTGGAGACAGGCTTGTTGACTGCACTGGTTTGGACTTTGAATGTTTATTCACTGTGAACCCTGTTTGAACAGGAAGAGGTTTAAAGTCCTAGCAGGAAGAATTTAGCATTTCAAATAAATGAGATTTTGCTCATTTATTTTTAGAGAAAGAAGTGGATCATCTGTGACATGATGTACTTCTAAATTGTCAAACATAGATAAGGATGATTTCAAAACACTACTGCTTAATTAAAGTGTAAGAAGTAATCTAACAAATAAAAATCCAACTTTCACGTGAACGTAACCGTTTTACTTGCTGTACACAGATAACTTTATTCTGTTCTACTCAAATTCTTACTGTCTAGTACTTTAAGCAATTCCACTCTTTCTGGCTGCATCCTGCTCCCCTATAAAAGGGAGAGAGACAATAGAATTGGGTGAGACTTTATTGGCTTTATCCTATCCGATGGTCTCTAAACTTTGACTAACTTAATATCTAAATTTTGAACCTGCTTACTCTGTAATTACATATGTTTACCTACAGTATATAAGTCTGTCTTAAAGATTCTTCACTTAACTATCCCAGAGAGGCATATTATAGATAGAACCCCAAAAATACCCATCATAAATTTTACAAAAGCTCAAATGTAGTGTCCTATAGTGCATAATCAACGTCAGCACAATGGCTCTTGATGCTGATCAACAGGAAAGAAATCAGCTTTGAATCTGTTCCCACGATGCTGCCTTAGCCTCATTCTTACCCCTTTGTCAATTTTCCTCTGAGAAAGAGAAAGAAAGAGAACATGAAGCAAAGAAAAAAAGAAATCTTCAAATAAAAGGACAAAGGAGAAAACAGGAGGGAGCAAATAAAAAACCTAAATACAATAGTGTATGGAAAAACTTAGAAAAGTAAATAATTTGATAAAATGTGGTAGTAGTAAAAATTACTTTACCAAGCCATTTATCTATTTCGATGCTTACTGCCAATTTTAGTAGGACCAGTCCTCCGTACAGTAAACCTTCACAGTAGAGTATTTTGTTTTGAAAATACGGAGCGGAAGCTGTCCTTGCGAGCGTTTCCGCCTTTCTCTGTCCAGGCAGGATTTTGACAGCAGTTGTACAGCTCCACGCTGCAGGCGGTGTGATTTGCTTCAGGTAGACCTTCATGAAAAGCCATGGAAGACAAAGCTCAGATCCAGGAGGCCATTAAAGTCCAGGGGGAAGTCGTTCGGAAGCTAAAATCCGAAAAGGCGAGCAAAGAGCAGGTCAGTCTCTACACTTAGCTTTCCCATCATGGCTGAATAGGTTACAACATGCGGTGAAGTTCAGAGCTGAAAGGAAAGGGAGCTCTCCATCAATAACATCAATCACAGAACAGACATTCACTGTCATCAATGTTCAGCCCGGGTGGAAAACAATGCACCAAACACTTATTTTTTTCAACCTTCGCTGTTATTCAACCACGGCCTTCACTGGACAGAATGGCAACTAATTGCATATTTTTGAGTCCATAAGTGCGACAGAAAAGAAAACTCCCGGAACTGTGTACCTGTCTGATAGGAGAAGTGAGCGGAAGAAGCCGGTGTTTTCCCCTAGCTTAAGCTAACCGGCTTACTTCTAGCTGGAGCGGCTAATGCTAACACGGCGACATCTGGGGGATTTAAAGTGACTTCTTGCACTTTAAACTTAAACTCATAATCTATCTTAAAAGTCCGCTTTGATTGTAAACATATGTACTTTAATGAGGCTCAGCTGATGCAATAATATGTGGCTGTTACCGCAGATTTGTCCTCCACCCCTCCCTCACAGCTGCCTGACAACCCTGCAGGTTAATAATGAAACACCAGGACACAAGAACGGCACAATTTCAATCAAATATGAAACAAACATGTCCTCCATGTTGTTGAAGGATAGCCTCCTATCTGCTGCCAAACAATAAAATCTTTTTAACCTCATATTTATGCAACATTTGTATAACTTCTGAAGGTGACATAGTTTCTTGATAATGCTACAAAATGACACTGTGTGCCTGCAAAACACATAATACTGTCCATTTAAATAGATATATTTTTGGAATTCCAACTATTTTATGAGCAATGGAAACGTTGCTAGTGTTGAGGAAGCTGAACTCATGGCAGTTCCATTAAAACTCATGTCAGCTGGGAAAGAAGCAACACTATATTTATGGAAGCAGCATATAAACATGTTTCACTCTTGTTAAGCTGCATTACAGAATATCTAGCAAAAATGATGATTGTGTTACTTTGTCAGGTGGATTTGATTAATTTGCACCCATTCCACTGTAAATCAAATGGTCTTAAATCCTAAACCTTTGTGTCCAATCTACCAAGCCTTAGAGAAGGAATAGATGCATATTAATAAACAGAATCAGAAGCCAGTAAATGTTTGCTGTCTGTAGCTGCTCCAGGATTTTTGAAGATGTTTTGATTTTTGAGTGTTTCTGGGTAGCTGTGGTCAGGCCTGATATAAGTTGTGTGTGCGTGTGTGTGTGTGTGTGTGTGTGTGTGTGTGTGTGTGTGTGGGTGAGTGAGTGTGTACGGGGGCTGCATTTTTGATTGACTTGCTACATCTCATGTTCTGTCCTCCACGCTGTGGTGATGATGATGATGCCTCATGCCCCGCCCTTCCCTAGTGATAGGGTTGCTTACCACTTTTCTCCTGTTCTTCCCGCCTGGCCCTGGATGACCTCTTCCTGCTGGACCCTTGACCTCTACCACCTTCCTCACCACCTGCGGGCAATTGGACCCACCTCACTTCCTCTTGGGAATACTGTTCCCATGACACACTCCTGAACTCTGCCTTTCCCACTCCCTGGAAATTTTTTTTCCCTTCATATTTTTTGTTCCCGTGTCGGATGACCATGCTGGCTCTGTCCTTTGCTCGTGTCTGCTCTGGTCTGGCACCGTTTCGGACTGCACTCCATCTGCAACCGCTCCGTTCTGCCTCTGGCATCACTGTGGCTCAGGTAGGCATGTCTGCATTGCAGAATATTTTAGTTTATTCATTGTGGAACCAGACAAAGGAGTGTAATATGTTCTGCTTTCCATGTATGTTAATGTGTTGTAGATTGATGAAGAAGTAGCCAAACTGCTTGAGCTGAAGGCTCGGCTGGGAGGAGGAGATGATGGCAAACATCAGTTTGTGCTCAAAACACCAAAGGTAAGAGTCTGTGGTTATCCTGAAGCTGTGTGAGCTGAACTATAGGTTGGGCTATAGCGCCACCAACAGCTGGTTCTGATGATTTACAACAGGGTCTGCTACCAGCACAACCACAGTAACTCGTTGGACCTTCCTCCATGACTGTGAATAATTTTGTCTTAAAATTATGAAAAACCAACTAATATTTTTAAATTGAGTTTGAAAAATGCAATAGTAACAGGAAATATTTTATAGTTAGATTTTTCCCATCAGATTGAACAATATGTTCTTATTTACTTCAATATTCCAATATCCTCCATGCTAAAGTCATATTGTTTTCTACATTTAAAAGTAGAAATGAAATGGTTTTTTTTATTACACATATGCAACGGTAGATCTTTTATAAAAAGTGACAAGTTGTATATTTTTTTATAATTTCAAAGTAGACATAAAAATGTGTATTTGTCGAAGTAGAGACAGCTAGACAAAATAGAGGCTGATTTCTGATTTCCTCCAATCAAATGCAGATGACTGTGATTGAAAAATGTCTAAGTTTTATAGCATATAACATTGTTTTATAATTCACCAGAACATAAAACAATAACTAGATTATCCTAGTTGATGACTCACAGCATCCCCCCTTATTATTATCTGGACTTTCTTGAATTTAAAAAAGGCTGGAGTAAATTACAAATTGTTGTTTTGAATGATTGTAGTTCTTGGTTTCTATGAATTCCCTGAAGAAGAGAAACAGGTCTTCAGTGTTCAAAGTAAACCTGGCTGTCTCCAGTTGAACAGAGTCAAATGTGAATCTTGCACATGAAATGTTGACGACATGTTTGGGTGTGATGCAGGGAACCAGGGACTACAACCCAAAGCAGATGGCCATCAGAGAGAGAGTGTTCAACACCATCACCCGCTGCTTCAAACGCCACGGAGCGGAGACCATCGACACACCTGTGTTTGAGCTAAAGGTGTGTGTGTGTCTCAGACTGGAGTCATGATTCTGATCTCATCTTGTTTCCAACATGGAGGTTATTCATACTTGTCTTTGCAGGAAACATTGACGGGGAAGTATGGAGAAGATTCCAAGCTTATCTACGACCTGAAGGACCAGGGAGGAGAACTGCTGTCGCTAAGATACGACCTCACTGTATCCTGACCCCTGAACTCTGCGCTGTCAGGAAGCTAGCAGGCGTTCTGAGCCAATCAGAGGTTTAGGCTGATGAATCAGGTTCAGGTCCTTCACACTCCCTCTTCCAGGTGCCGTTTGCACGTTACCTGGCCATGAACAAGATCACCAACATCAAGCGCTACCACATCGCCAAGGTCTATCGCCGTGACAACCCCGCCATGACACGCGGCCGCTACAGAGAGTTCTATCAGTGTGTGAGTTCTCCTGTTACAGAAGAAGATGTGTGTTGCACTGGTCTGCTGCAGTGCACTGTGTGTTATATTCATGTGTGTGTGTTTCAGGATTTCGACATCGCTGGTCAGTACGACGCCATGATCCCAGACGCAGAGTGTCTGAAGATCGTCCATGAGATCCTCAGTGAGCTGGAGCTCGGAGACTTCCGCATCAAGGTCAGTCTCCGCCTGCAGCTGAACGCCCAGTAGATGTCATTTCCTGATCCCTTACTTCACTTCCAGGTCAATGACCGGCGCATCCTGGATGGGATGTTCGCTGTCTGTGGAGTTCCAGATGACAAGTTCCGCACCATCTGTTCAACGGTAGACAAACTGGATAAGGTGAGAAGGCCTGTAGGCGGAAAACCTCAATCGCATTAATCCATTATTGAAATAATCAACTATTTATTGATTGATTATTTGATGAATTGTTAACTGGACTATACAGAGTCAAAACAGGCCGTTTGCTGTAAAAACAACACACTCAGAGCAGGGATTAAGGCTGGTTAATTATTGCCATGACCTTCTTTGCCACTGGAGGAGTTCTACAAAGTGGGAGTTTGAACTTCACCTGATTCAGATTCTGAACAGAAAATCAAAAATAATCACCAGATCAGCTCTACACTGTCTAGCAGAGTATTGAAAGGATTTTCTTTAGCTGCAGATGCATCCTTTGTTGCAGATGCATGGTGGCTGACAGGTGAAACTACACGCAGCAAAAGGCGAAACAAGCTGCAAACTCCAAAACACAAATGCAACAGAAAAAAGGTGCAAACAAAAAATGCTGCAGTCACAGGAAATAGAAGCAAACCCCCCCTTAAAATATGAGAAACTGTAAACTTACTGCACAAAATGGAAGTACTCCAGACCAGTAGGGGGAGTCTAGCGAAGATAATGTTACCTATGTAAAAATGCAGCTAAAAGTTTTTGTATTTCATTGAAACATTATACATTACATACATTTTCTTTCTCTTGGACATCTCAAATTGTGACATCCTGTCTCTACCAAGGCTCTGTTCCTAGTGTATTTACTGGTTGACTCCCCCTAGTGGTCTGGAGCACTTCTGTTTTGTGGAGCGAGTTTGTAGCGTTTCATACTGGCTGTTTCTACTGTCATAACAAAATGTACAGTTTTGCTCCTATTTCCTGAGCTGCAGTGTTTTTCTGTAGCTTTTGTTCTTTTGTTTATGTTTTGGAGGCAGCATCAGTCATGTGTTTGCAGCTCATTTTGCTGTTTGCTTTGGGTTTGGACCTCTTCTTGACAAAGCATGCGCTGAAGGAATATTATGTTATAGAATTTTAGACAATGAAACGCTTATTTTGTCCTTAAAAATAATTAAATTATTTATTTGCATCTTTTATTGTATTTCTAATATCGTATGAAGGGCTTAAGTGACTAAATGAAAAATCTGCTAAATGTGGCAATTTTTAAATCTGATTTATCATCATCAGCAGAAATGATTACTACAGTTATGGTTAGCCTGCTGCTGTTCTCCTGATAGTAACTATATTTGCATGTAGTGTGTTGCTTTATACCTGATCAAGATGCATATTCAGTCTGTCTGCCATCATTAAGCGCTGATGCATGTGTGCTTCTCCTGCAGTTGCCCTGGCAGGAAGTGAGGAAGGAGATGGTGGATGAGAAGGGATTATCTGAGGAGGCTGCAGACCAGATTGGGGAATACGTCAGCCTGCATGGTGAGTCAGCTAACACCTCCAGCAGGGGGCAGTCTCCACATCCTTAGGAGGCAAACTCTGTTTTTTTGCAGCGATATGTCATTATACAATGGTCATAAAATCTATATTCAATAGTAGAAATTACAGAGACTCATTAGTGACAGTGTTTGCTCTAAAGGAGCAAGAATGTTTGTCTAATGTTAACAAGAGAAGGGTTTCAAGTACAAAACGCATCTTCAATGGTCATGGCTCCAACCTGCCAGACATGGAAGAAAAATGTAGCTGATGAGGAAGAAACACTGAGGGCCGGAGCCCGGGGCCCTGGAGCCCGGGGCCCTGGAGCCCGGGGCCCTGGAGCCCGGGGCCCAGTTGCCATCCTGCAGGAACTCTACCTGAGTGAGGCTGGTTGTGTGTTTCAGGGGGAATGGACCTGGCAGAGCGCCTCCTGCAGGACCCCAGGATGTCTCAGAGTAAGCAGGCCTGCGCCGGCCTGTCTGACATTAAGCTTCTGTTCAGCTACCTGCAGCTCTTCCAGGTCACAGACAAGGTCAGGCATCCCAGAATGCTCTGTTTCTGTCTCTCAGCATCTTGTCTCTGTGGCTGGATTATTCATTTGTATTTCCGTTGTCGTTCCTCAGGTCGTGTTTGATCTCAGTCTGGCCCGGGGGCTGGATTATTACACAGGAGTGATTTATGAGGCAGTGCTGACTCAGGCCGGGGTGGCCCCAGTGGCCCCGGCCTCCAACGACACCCAGAACGGGTCTGAGGAAAGCGTCAGTGTGGGGAGCGTGGCCGGAGGGGGGCGCTACGACGGCCTGGTGGGGATGTTTGACCCCAAGAACAGGAAGGTGCCGTGTGTTGGGGTCAGCATCGGCATTGAGAGGATCTTCTCCATCATGGAGCAGAGGGCTGAGGTGACACCTGCAGCTGGGTGGGCTGGAATGTGCTGATGATGACCGCTTATGCTCACGCTAACTCTGCTGCTAATGTTCAGGCGGCAGCAGAGAAGGTCCGGACCACAGAGGTCCAGGTCCTGGTGGCGTCGGCTCAGAAAAACCTGCTGGAGGAGAGACTGAGGCTGGTCACTGAGCTCTGGAATGCTGGCATTAAGGTGTGTGTGTAGGGGTGTGTGTGTGTGTGTGTGTCATTTGATTTTATGTGCCACACCAAAACCAAGCAGTGCAGGGTGTCTGCTCATCCAATTTGAAGATGTTAAAATGTCTTCATTGGCCTCTAAACATGTTCATCACAAGTCTTACATCTTATATTCCATTCTTTATGGTCTTATGGTCTTAAATTTGAGTTGGTGAAAATGGAGGATGGCTGACCCTTTGAGCTGTTTAACTTCTCCTAGCAGCCTCATGAGTTTTCCTGACAGGAAACTGTGTGTGTTTGTGAGTGTAGGCTGAGGTGATGTACAAGAAGAACCCCAAACTGCTGAGTCAGCTGCAGCTGTGTGAGGAGACGGGGATCCCCCTGGTGGCCATACTGGGAGAGCAGGAGCTGAAGGATGGCGTGGTGAAGCTGCGTGTGGTGGCCAGCAGAGAGGAGGTAGCTACCGTCAGCACAGCCTCTGGCTACAGCTGAACAGCCCTGTCTGTGATTTACCAGCTGCTGTTCCTGTGTCTGCCTCCAGGTGGACGTGTCCCGCTCTGACCTCATCACAGAGATCAAGAGGAGAACCTCTGAGGCCTAGCCGGCGCTCTGCTGTGTACAGAATCTCCACAGATCCTGATGGATGTGAGAGCAGGCCTGGTTAATGTGGGCAGCAGACACACACACTGCTGGAGAGCCTGGACAACATGGCTGACCTGCTGAGGGGACCTCAGGTTGCCATGGAGCTCACATTACATACACTGATTCAGCTTGTATCCAGACATTTACTCACTCTACATGTTTATTGTCCAGCTGTGTGCTCTGGTGAACACGTCCTAGTGAAAGCACCACTGTGGTCTGAAGCTGTTTTTGCAGGAGGAACTCTGCCTAGCAACCAGGAGTTTACTTCCATTCATGTTAGAAGACGACACATTTCCATCAGAACTGCTTCGCTTTGAATAAACATGATTTCATCCTGCTGTCTGCATGCTTCAAATCTCTATTAAAAACATGGAAGTGTTCTAACTGAAACCTGCCAATGAGTTATTGTACTTGTCCACTAGAGGGCAGGATGGCGTCATTCTGTTCAGCAGGTGTTCAGGCCACATCTGGACACATCACTGCTGTGGCTGTGACCGGCAAACCCTATTTTATACTTCCATCCTCATGAATCCATTGAAAATATATTTCAATTATAATCAGGAAAAATATACAGAATGGAGGAAACTTAATTTTGATTAAGAAAAATTCATTATACACATTTACAGCAGGAAGTAAAAAATGCCTACAAATCAGTGTTGCTGGGTGGCTCAGTTGGTACAGTGCAGAGGGTGCAGTCCTCTCTCCACACCCTGCTTCATGTCTAATAATGTTCATTAGAGGTCACTGGTGCAAAAATAAATCTGAAAAAAAAAAACAACCTAAAGGTGTAATTTTCCTGAACTGAGCTCATATTTCTTGTTTAAGGACCGTTTCTGAAAACTGTATGGAATCGAGCAGCTTTTGGTTCTTTTTGTTGGTCTTCTTGGTGTCTCATGTTGCCCCTCCTTGTTCCAGTGGTCAGCTAGACCTCGTTGGGTCAGTCCATCGCTGATCATTGGTTGAGTCTTTACCTGTCTGGTTATTCTGCGATCCATCTGAATGGTGGTGTTCAGTTTCTAATCTCAACCTGTCTTGAAGCGCATGTTAAACTTATAGAACTATTGCACACATAAGGAACATGCTGTTAACACACAACTACTGCAAACTAAAGAGGATGTACATACTGGCTTCTGCAAAATATTCAGGCAACCACATAACCTACTCACCAAGACCACTTTCCTGATCAACTGGTTGTAAAAACCACAAAAATGTACCAAACCTTTTAATCAGCGTTCCTTCAGTATGACCTTAGAGCAGCTGTATAAAGATCATTGTGATGTTCTGATCCCAGCTTTACATTTCATCTGAAACAGGAATGCCCAGTCCTGCAGCTTTTCAATACATCCCTCATGCAACATGCCTGGATCTAATGAACGCCTCCTCACCAGGCCTCTCAGAGCTGGACAAATGTTGATGAGGTTCAGGTGATGGATCTAAACAAGCTCTACAGGACTTCCAGCTGTGGAGAGGCTATTATACTGGGTGTAATGGGAGAAACTATCATGAAGGGTCTGGAAAACATCAAAACTCAAAGCCTGCAGGCCAGACCTGCCTTTCAGTTCAAATGTTTCTGTGGCCCTCTAGACGAGCTTTAACCTTCAAAATAACCCTTGTGTCCTTGAACATTTTATCAGTCAAATCAAATGAGTTGTGTGTACAGTGCCGATGTGAAAGGATGTTAATTTTTAGAAGACCTCATTCAATGCAGAGACAGCTTTAATATCTTAAGTTTTATCAATGCATTCTGCCAAAACCAACCATTTGAAGACTGTCGTGATCTTGATGTGACATGAAAGGAAAATTAATTTGAAACCCTGCTTTGAGGTAAAAAACACAACTTAGGACCTAAAACACCACCCTTTTGTTTTTTTTTAGCAAATCTCTTTTATTAAAATGAGCAACTCAGAACACAGCAAGAATAAAACAATAATTTTTAAAAAAAACATGCAAACAAACTTCTTAAACTCAAACTGGACACACAAGTTAACTAATACTATTAAAAACATGCAGAAAAAAAAGAAATGACAGAATGAAATCTTTTTTTTTTTGTTCAGTAAAACATAGATGTGAAACAGGAACGTTGCAGCTGGAAGCCGGTGGGGTGTTCAGGGCACCTGCTGGTTGTGGAACAACTTCTGCAGCAGCTGCTGGGCGGCGGCCCGCTGAGCCTCCTCCATCATGACCCTGACACTGGGTCCTGGCAGCACCATGACCTTCCCCCTGAAGGCGCTGCTGATGCCAGGGATCAGAACTTTGTAGGTAAATTTGACGAAACCATCCGGTCTGGCCAAACTGTAGTGTAGATCATACAACGGCTGGCCAAACCCGTTGGCCTCGCAAACCTTACGGAGGAGCATCGTCGGAGACGGCGTGCAGACCAGGTGTTGCTGGGGGTGGTGGGAGGCCGGGACGGGGTAACACACGTGTGGGTGCGGGGAGGAGACTGGTTCCCCCACCGCCCTGCAGAACCCTGGAGAGACGGGCGGAGGAGAAGGCTGAGAGACGGCCTGGCTGCAGGGCACGAAGCACGGCTGCAGCAGAATCTTTGGGGCTGGAGAAGAACATGTCTTGCTGGGGTTTGGGTTCTCTCCTGGTTCCCAGTTGATGGAAATCTCCAATAAAAATCGCTTCTTGAATTCTAGACACAGAGTAGAGATGTTTATCTGACTATGCATAGCTTCTCCGTCACACATAGAAAAACCACAAACAGCTCCTTGCAAAAGTATATATACCCATCATAAAACCACAGTTTATTGTGTTTATTGGGATTTTTATGACACAAAGGAAAAGAAGACTGATATTGAAGGAAAATGATTCATTATTTCAGGGAAGAAAAGTCAAAAGTGATCTTGCAAAGTAATGACTTAAGTGGGACTGAATATTAGCCTGGCCATCGCCTTCTTGCTCAATTCTCATTTCCTCTCGGTGCTCTGTCTTGGATTTCTCCCATTGAGCTCAATTTCTCCAATAGAATTTCATCCTGGCCAATCAGCAAATGGAAGGAGAAATTGTAAATGAAGTTACTTTTCTGCCCTGGTTTAGAATCGTGCTCCATCTGTAGTTTGAGCAAAGGCAGCAGGTGAAGTGAAGGAAGCCGTTCAGTTCGTGTTGGACATGCTTGCAAATATTCTGCTATTAAATTTGGAACGAGGAATGTTTGAAGCAATTTATTGCTGGCAAAGATGATTCTCGCTTCACAGTGAGGGTTCATTGGAAATTTACAGCGCCTCACATGACCAAACATTAGTGATTGGGTAAAATCAGACAATCATTTAAAACTTAGCAGAGACCATGCATGCAGGATGTGATGGTTTCTCAATAGCTGAGGGTCCAGATTGTACAAAACCTAGTCAGAACCAGACCCTGGTTTTTACTGGGGTACATGAATAGAAATGGACAGAAAGTTTTTCAGTTTTACATTTGTTAAAACTTATTTAACAATAAGGTAAACTTTTGCAAGTTTACCAGCGAGTATGTGATGATGATTGACAGCGCCCAGCCCCTCCTCCTGGCTCTGATTGGTTGTTTTTGGTTGCTATCACTGCATTTCTTCAGACAGGAAAAATAGCTCAGGGAGAAGATCAGATTTTTCACAGATTATCCATCTTATCACAAACTGTCAGGATATACAGACAGTTTGAACAGGTTCTTTATAAAAGTTGCATAATGGAGTTTTAATAAATAAAAATAGAAGTCATGCATCATTTTCCATCACAATGTGGCACAGTGCTGTGCTGTTCTATCTAAAACAAACTGAAAGATATTAAATGTATTCCTGTAGAATGACAAAATGTGTTAAATTATTAAAAGACCAGAAGTTGGACTGGTCTTTAGATTACCTGCCACTAGATCCTTCTTGGCCATCGACGCAGTATGATGGGAGGAGAAGGCGACCACAGCAGAGACCCCCTCTATTCCAGGACCGGTCTTCAGAGAAACCCTCTCCACCCCCTCCACCAGCCGCCGCAGGACCTTGAAAACACACACACACACACACACACACACACACACACACTTATCAGTCCCACCTACCTTCCAGAAGACGTTGTGTCTTGGTACATAGTTTGAATAAATTCATTTCTGATCACCGCATTCTTGTTCTTCAGTTTTAATAAGTTGTGTAATAAATTCAACATGTCAGTCCCAACAGGCAGACCGAACTAACCTGCTTCAGGTCTTCTTGTTTAGTGGCAGCCGGCAGATTTCCAATACAGAGGTGTCTCTTCTCCGTGCTGCGGCGGACACAGAGGTAGCTCTTGGGCTCCAGCATGTAGCCGTTCAGCTTGAGGACGGCTTCGGTGGCGAGGGCCGGTGTTCCGTATTTAGCATAGGCAAAGCCCCGGTTCTGGCCACTAAAGTTCATCATGAGGCGGAACTCCCAGAGAGGTCCCACAGAGCTGAACAAGGGGATGAGCAGGTCCTCGTAGGCGTCCCGAGGGATGTGGCTGATGAAGACCTCACAGCGCTCGCCTGGGGTTGGACCGTCCCACCCTAAATCAAGAAGACAAGACGGGGGGCTATGAGGCTCAGTGGCAGATGAACTGCCACCAGTCAGGATAAATATGACGATTAGGAACATTTAGCTACATTCCAGAGAGAACTGCACACACAGAAAGAACCGCCTTAACAGGAGGTTATATTCAGCATGTGATCCTATTTCATCAACTTGGGCTATGTTCACACACCAGGAAAAAGCAACCCACATCAGACTTTTTCACAGGAAAATAAACAGCCCAATTTTGATCTTTTGACCCCCAAAAAATTCCACTTGTCAGCTCCAAGGCTGAAAAGCTTTAAAATGCATCCACAGCGTTGTTACCGCCGTAAACAGAGCGCTGACATCCACCTTGTTCTTCATACGGACTTTGGGCTCGCAAACCGCTCAGACCAAAATCTGATTGTGGTTGTATTTAATTAGTCATGATCATGCAAAAAATAAAATTTAAAAAAGTTAGATTTAAAAAAAAAAAAATTTATTTTAATTGAGCATCAAGACTTACTGTGACATTTTCCATACTTGCATATGAAGTTGATCTTATCTACCTTTCCCTCTGGGACTAAAAACATATATTTATTCATTTAGTCATTCATACCTCAGTAAGGGTCGAACAGTCAACCACTGTCTTGTTTTCCTCCAATGTTAGAGGTTTGACTGTCTGACTGACAGACATGTCTGCTGTTTGCAGTTAATAGCTGTTAACTGCAAACTCAATAACTTCCCATTTTTAGAAACATTTTAGACAAAATGTTTGCACTCCAAACGGTTCTCTGTGACAATATTGATTCCTGGTGACAATATAGTAGCAATATATTGTGCAGCCCCTCTTCTGGTTTAAGCAGCTCTGTTTACCTTTCCAGAGGCTGAATTAATAGCAGTGTGACACACTGTGTGGTTGTTCTGCATCTACTGAAGGTCATTCTGCTACTTTTTCTATGAATTCTGTGAGGTCACCACAACACAGCAGATAATCACCACCAATCATAGGAACTGTGTACAACATCACAACACCTTTTTTAAATTTTCATTATCAAACATTTATCAGTGTTTATTTGTGATGTTTACTGCCAAACAAATAAAATATACTTTCTTTTGCTGCTGAGTTTTTATACTAAATACATCATCATTGCTTCCCATGAAAAGAAATAATGAATAGATAATTGTATTATCTCCTACATTACTCATGTTTATGCATTAGACATGCTAAAATTATATCAAATAATACCACACTGTTATGCCATTTGCAAAATATAAAACTATATAACATGGCTCAATTATTTCAATGTAAAAAGAAAAACAACAATTATTCAACAATTATTCCTGCTGTTAAATTCTACCTATATATATATATATATATATATATATATATATATATATATATATATATATATATATATATATATATATACACATCACAACTATAAAATATAGGCCCACCAAATCTAGTATTTCTATATCTGATATGAAGCCAACTGTTATCAATGCAGAATATTAGACCTTTTTATTCTTTCAACAAGTCCAGTAAGCTGACTTTATGTGGAGCTCCTTTAGTTTACACACCATATAACCACATACACTTCCAGACAGACAAATTTATCTTCCTTGTGGGCAAATGAAAAGCACATGGCCTTTCGTTCAGTCAGCTGACCAGCAGTGTGCAGAAGCAGCAGAGGGACAGTTACGTATTTGTTCTCCACAGCCAGACCAACTCTGGCCAGTCAGGTCCATTCATTTCATCAGGAGGACTCTCCTTAAGTATTGAGCAATAAACAAAAATATTTTATTGAGGAACAGAAAATCATAATAACGATAAAAGTCAGCTTTAACATTCTATAAGACAGACCATGCATGAGGCCCACATCGCTCTGCTGCAGCAGCTGAAGGAGAATGAGGGAAATGTTGACATCTTGGAAACAAACAGAAAACCTTGGCAGGTTACTGGAACGGACCCACAATGCTTTCACTTTGTCACGCAAATACTTGAGTTAGTCAAGATAAAGAGTGTCAACCTCCAGTCCTGTAGGGCCGCTGTCCTGCAACATTTAGATGCGTCTCTGCTGCATCACACCTGAATAGAATAATTAGGTCATTAAGGCTCTGGAGAACTGATCCACACAAGGAGGAGGTCATTAAGCCATTTCATTCCAGTGTTTTGTAGCTGTGGTACATCTAAAAACTGCAGGACAGCGACTGGAGGACTGGAGTTTGAGACCTGTGGTCAAGATAAAGATAATCAGAGTAAATATAAGTAGGTTTCAAATGAGGATTTCAGTCATAAAGGGAAAAACAGTCAAAGCCAACCTGTGAAAAGTGAGCTCACTCTCAACCCAAACATCTACAAATGATTATTACCTCATCTGTAGATGTAATTATCTAAATAAACCTCTGTGAGGATCACAAAAAGCAACATCTAAAAAAATCTAAAACAGAAGAACAAAGTCACTCACAGATGGGAAAGGGTTACCAAGGTCTTTTTTTGAATTTCCAACATGTTTATTTATATTACAAACTTAATACACAACAAGACCACACAGAGCATAAAACAATACACTAAATAAAAAAAGTTCCATCCCACATGGATCCATCCAACTGTTCAATCAAGAATCCTATGATCCAAGTTACAGTTCAGTCCCAAGCCCTTCAATGGTTTCCTCCATTTTAGCAGAAACATGTCCGTCATTTCATTAGCTAATGTCCTGGTTTATTGAACAAAGACATTCAGTATTTCAGCTTCCTGTGGAGAAAGACTCATGTCTGACCCGCTTTATCAAAATAACTTTCCTTTGCACCATTAGATGTGTTTGGAAATCTTATTTCTGCTGTATCAGTACGGAAAAAGTCCAGGATCTACCAGCATGTGTTTACTGTACTGATAGTAACACTTTCTGCCCTCCAGAAAACCTGAGTGATGCAACATTCCCTCAGCAACGGAGCCAACAGAGGTCGGTCAACCAAAACGACTCCAAGAGCACATCAATGTTTCAACCTGGAGGTAACAAAACATCATCTAACACTCAGCAGGCCTCACTTTCCTCAGGCAAGGTCAAAGTTCATGACTTGACAATGAGAAAGAGAGACTGGATAAACCAAGGCCAAAACCACAGCTGACCAAAACCACCACAGACATTTTACCAAAAACATCTAGATTCCAAAGATCCATCCATCCATCCATCCATTTTCTAACACTCTTGTCCCTAATGGGGTCAGGAGGGTTGCTGGTGTTTATCTCCAGCTACGTTCCAGGCGAGAGGCGGGGTACATCCTGGACAGGTCGCCAGTCTGTCGCAGGGCAACACAGAGACATAAAGGACACACAACCATTCACACACACACAGTCACACTTAGGGAGAATTTAGAGAGCCCAAATAAACTCCATGCAGAAAGTCCCCGGGCTGGGAATCGAACCCAGGACCTTCTTGCTGCAAGACAACAGCTCTACCAACTGCACCACTGTGCAGCGACTCCAAAGACCTTTAGGGAAATATTCTGAGGAGTGAAAAGACAAAAGTCAATCGTTTTGGAAGATGTGCGTCTGCGGTGTTAAACAAGCAGCATTTCAGAAACAGACCATCATACTGAGAATCAAACACGGTGATAGCATGATGGTTTGGAGCAGTTTTGCTTTCTCATGATCTGGACATCTTGTCATTACTGAGGAATCATGACTTTTGCTCAGTACCAGAACATCCAGCAGTAGAATGTCCAGCCATCAGAACATGGCCTGCAGCTCATTGGTTACGCAGCAGAAGAATGATCCAAAGTATAGCAGCAAGGTCACCTCTGAATGACTCAAAAAGGAAAAAAAACAAATAACAAAATTAAGCTTTCCAAACCCTCCAATATAGCTGAATTTGAACATTTCTGTAAAGGCGAGATGGTCCATACTTCTCAGTAATGTTAAAGACTCATTAACACTCTTGATGTCAGTTGTTGGTGGCACAACTAGTTATACGGTTTAGGTTGTTTGCTTTTTCACGTATGGTCAGGTTTGGCTTGGATAACTTTTTCCCCATATGAATAAAATTCTCATGTAAAAATTTATCTTTTGGTTTAATCATCCCATCTCTGTCTGATTCAAATTTGACAATGTAAAATTTTCAGAAGAGATAAAAACAGCAGCAGAGATCTGCAAAGGGGCAAATAGTTTTTTTTACAGCACTGTCTGCCTAACACAGGGGTGGGCAATCCTGGCCCTGGAGGGCCAATGTCCAGCAGCTCTTGGACGTCTCCCTGGTCCAACACACTTCATTGAAACAGCTGAATCACCTCCCAAGTGCAGTCAGGTTCTCCAGAGTCCTGCTAATGACCTCATTATTAGACTCAGGTGTGTTGAAGTAGAGATGCATCTAAAAGTTGCAGGAGACCGGCCCTCCAGGCCTGGAGTTGCCCCCCCCCTGGCCTAACCTGTTTATATGATGGTGTCCCAGTGTGGCTGTGTGTCTCACCCTCAGGTGGTCCTCCGTACTTCCTCTGCCCGTTAACCTGGGTCAGCTTGGTGTTGGTCATTTCCAGCCAGGCTTCCAGAGCCTGCACTCGCTCTATGTTCTGCACCTGACAGTTAAAACAGAGCAGGACCGCGTTGTTCACAACACCTCAGCAACCAACAGGAAACAGTAACCTCTCTGAGGAAACGAGTTGTCTAAAACTAAGAGACATCCAGTCAGATGCATTCCGACTGCTGCTCATCTCTACACTTGATGAATATTTTTAGAGGTTGAAATGACAAAACTCAGAGTGGTGAGGAAATTGTGTTACAATAAAGAAAGACGTAATCAAAGAGTCGTTCAATTATAATCAATGTTTTCAACAACAGTATCACAATTGGATCATTCCAGATATCATGCAGCCCTAATGTTACTGGAAAATCCCCCTTTAGTGGAAGGAAAAAAGATGGAATACAAATGTGCATAGGAAACATTAATAATGGCAGTCGAGAGGATCGTGGAGAAAACCCTGACCAAGAGTTTACAGCTTGCAGAGTACAGACTGGAGTCAAAACTTCCGGATCCACCTCACACAGACGTAACCAGGACATGTTCTACTGCCGTCACATTCCTGGACCAGACACGACATCAGAAACATCTGACCTGGGATGTTATTTAATAGTCTGAAGTCCTGTTTTCAGATAAAAGTAAAGTTGCTAGCTGAGAGAGGAAGAGAAGTTGTGTTTCTATGGGTCCAGAGTGAAGTTTAAACAGTCAGTGGAGGGGAGCCATGTCACCTGCTGGTTCTGGTCCACTGGGTTTTCTCAGGTCCACAGCCAACACAGCCACTCTAGAGCTCTTCATACTTCCTTCTGTTGACCAGCTTTACGGAGATGCTCATTAGATTTTCTAGCAGGACTTGGTGACAACCCACACAGCCAAAGGTAATGACTCTGGAGGCCAACAATTCAGTCCGACATTAAACCCACAGAGAACTTGTGGGCTGATGGTTAATAAAGTAACAAGGGCCTCCACTACTCAGAGGAGCCACATACAGAACTCTTTCATGTCATGGGCACTGATGGAGAAAGTCATGCAAAGGGAGCCCTGAACCAGTATTTACTTCATGTCTTGCACAGTACCTGGACAGGCTTTCAGCATGCATGCCGATCAATATTAAAAATGACTCCAATTTACTGGATTTTTTGTGTTTTCATTAGCTAAGCAGCTGCACAAAAGCATAACTGTCAGCACTATCAACTAGCAGCAAGAAAGGTTTGGGATTGAACCTCAGCCTGAATTTCTTGTCATGGAGTTAGTATGTTCTCCCCAGACAAGCATGGGTTCTCCAGCTTCATCCAACAGTCCCAAAACATGACGGTGGTCTTTCTAACTGGGCTCAGGTTAACATTTCATATCATCAATATTGACAGAAACATATCGCACTGTGTGGAATAAACCTATAATCAACACAAATTTCCTGTTTAGATTTGAGCTACTAAACTAAGTCTATTTATTTAATCCGATGCACCCGTACACGGAGCGAAAACTTTAAACATGTGGCAGTACCGAAAAATGATCATGAGGTGGCGCCACAGAGCAGCAGCTGGCCGTAATTAAAATCAGGTGTATTTATTCAAACGTCCTATGGAAATTATTTTTATTTTTACAAAGATAGAAACAATCTACACTAAACAGTCAATTTAAAAGACACGGACGATACATTTTACCGCGCTAAACAACAACAATAACAACAACAACAAGACGTGATAGCGATGGTGTGCGGCTAAGCTAGACCTGAAAACACAGAACCCTCTGGAGAATATCAAGGGTGGTTCTGGCGTAATATAAGTGTAAATTTGTGTAAATTCGCTACAATCAACAGCAAATCTACGTATCTAAATAAGTCATCAGACATGTAGTCGGTGAGCGTCTTTAGATTAGAGGCGCAGCAAAACAAGCAAACACTTCAACAACGTAACAGACAAACACGTCCGCGGTATCAATGCGAGTAAACCAAGTGAACTGGGAATGTCCCAGCTTTAAACAATGTAACAACGCTGATAGGCGTCACCGCAGCCCGAACTTTTAATGTTCCCAGTTACGTTCTTGCGGACATTCCGAGTAGCCGCAGACCGCAGCTGAATCAGCGGCCTGCAGAGCGCCAAAACTCACCTGGCTGCACTTGTTTTCCATCTTGTTAATCCTACCGTGGAGAACCACACCACGTGTCTTCCCGTTGCTCACCTGCAGACACTCTGCTGATTGGTGGGTCACTAATATGACGGGGCCTTCACTGCCAGTAAACCCGCAGGACGTTAAAGAGTTAAAGCATACATTATGCACCAAGCAGGGGCCATATCTGTTTGTCTGTTATATGTCCTAGAGTTAATTTATTTGGACTCAGAGCCATGAACTATTATTATCGACACAATTAAAACTGAACAGTAGGATGGGACTTTTGGCTCGTTGAAGAGAACCGAATCTTTAGGGTCCGTTCAATTTGAAGAGCCATTAAAATGATCGATTTTTGAAAATTTGAATTTTTCTAAGAACAGCCATTTTACAGCTTTAAATTAATTTAGAGGAACCTGCCTTTGAGTGACATTCACAAAAAAGAATAACCTGTATTAAATAAACTTAATATTTATTCAAGATTTACAAAATAGAACACAGTGTGTTTTTTGCCCAGTGAGTGAGATGATAAAGGTCTGTGGAAAAGGAACTTCTGTTGAAGTAGAGCAGGAGTCTTCAGATCCAGAACTCCAGGGCCGCTGCTGCACAAGGACTGGATGGATGTGTCCCTGGTTCAACACACTTGGATCACATGACTGAATCACCTCCTCCTGTTTTGGTGGACAAAGCAAAAGAGAGGACAGTAGTGATGGAGGCTGACCCAGAACAGCGAACAGAACCTGAAGCTCCCAGGCTTCAGGCAGAGGACACCAGCTGGGAGTGGAGCCACAGAAGTGGAAAGTGTTATTATCATGTTCAAAATAAAAAATAAAAATAAATAATATTTTAGTACACTACTTCTTTTTATGCTTTAAAGGCTTTAGAATCCACAGGAAAAACATTTCCATGTTCGTTCAGGTGCTGCTGCAAACTTAATCACAGACGAGTAGATTTGGATGTTTCTCCTTGAAGTCCCTCAGTCTGACAGATCAGAGTGCAGTTTGTGGTAATCGGACACATAACTGCTCTTCAGAATAATTCATGGTGCATTTAAATCTGGAGTCAAGACTTTTCCTTACTCTGTTCTTCTTATGCTGTAAAGAGAAAACGTTTTCATCAGGAGTTCAACTGTTCACACTGGATGGGGGCTGAGTTTATCTGTGCAGGCAGCAAATACAGATTACCTCAGATTATATGAACCCCAGGCCTGAAGCAGTGAGGTTCCGATTCTGTCATGATGAGTTTATGGTGACGAACAGAAGCTGCTGTTCACGGTTTGCACCACAAACTCACCGCCAGAAGTTGTTTGCTGATGTCACGCATGTATCCAGTATCCTTAATACTCAAAGGATGACGTACTCGTGTAATGGCTAAACAAAACCACAAGATGTCGGTGTTGAGCCAAAGAAGAAAATTAAAACCTGACGCATAATAAAAGCAGGTTTAGAATTTGCTCTTTGCTATCCATTCCTCACACTGTCATTTCTACAAAGAATGATGGGTAAAATTATTAATCTCTCGTTACTGCTGAATTTGAAAACATCTGACACAGATGCAAATCAAATGCAACAGACTTGTTGGTATTTAAAAAGTAACAGATTACATGAAGCATAATGGTCTAAAAAATGAGTAGAATCAATGTTCGTAGAAGATGTTCATTCAGCTTTAGATTGTAAAAAAACTAACAACAAAAAACAGTTACATGTCGTCTTTTGAGGTCAAATACAGGAAAGATTTATACACGGTGTTTATTTAGTAATTTGAAAACAACAAACTCCTTTGTAGCCTGTGTGCTGCCAGTTTCCTGTCATTCAGTCAGGTACCAGCTCATTACTGAACATTCATTTACATAAATGTGCAGGGGCCTCATGTATAAAGGCTGCGTGCGCACAAAAAATGTTCGGCGCCATATTTTACGCACAAGTCGGCATGTATAAAAATGAACTTTGTGTCAAAATTTTGTGTAAATATACACACACTTTTTCGCTGGCGTGAAAATGTGCGGCAACCACGCAAACTTTTTCTGTGGACAATAACAAACTCCATAGCGTCAAAACTCACCTAAACACACAGAAATCTGACGATATTCGGTGTTATTTACACCAAGAAGCATCAAACCTGATGTTTTTCATACTTTTAATATTTTATTGTTTAAACGTAAGCGATGAAATAGAACCGCATTTATCCTCAGACAATAAGCTAACACGCACACAAAATAAAGAAAACAAAAATAAAAGTATGTGAAAACCTCTCTAGAACGCAAATAGAATTTTTCCTCAGTTTTTGTCTCATAAAGATTTAACGCATTGGTCTATGGATCGAAACGCATAAAATGCACCTATGGGATCATTTCATTCTGACTTAAGGAAGAAAATAGGGTTGGATCATTAGATTAATTCAAACCTGCTGATTAAAAATAATCAACAGGTTTGATTATTTTTAAGGTGATCAAGGTGTGTGTGCAATCACACGTATAAGTAGCTGCGCAAAGGTGAGCCGCGTAGAAGAGGAGCTATTTGGCTCTGATGGAGAACATCGCGATATATCAGTGATCATATTGATCTGCTGGGAAATGTTGATGCTGGTTTAGGAGGGTTTAGATTGCTCAGATCGTGCGGTACCGGTACCGGTCCAGCTGCAGTACCGGTCCAGGAACAGCTGAGGAACACTCAGCTGTTCCTGGTTCTGCAGTCATCCTTCAGTCCAGCCGCCCGCTTCGTGGACATAAAGCATTCTAGTATTTAGAATAAACGTCCACATTCCCACTCAAAGGACTCTTTGACTCTCTGTCTTTAAAACTCGGCTGAACGCGCTACTGTTCAAACAGGCATTTGGATCTCTTTATTTTATTTATTTATTATTTCGATTTTTTTTCTTTAATTTTTTTTTTTATGAGGTAATATTATGTGTCATCAAAGCACCTTTTAATTAAAATATCCAAGTATTGTTATTAGAAATACTAACTACTGCTTCGAACAAAGACGTTGCCATGGTTATTGCTTCACGTGGTGGCAGACTTCCGGGTATTTATACTAATTTACATATGTATTTATGGAGGCGACAGGGCGGACCAGCAGCTGCGCTCTGTTTCCCGCAAATTAGGATTTATAAAGGAAAGATGCGCGGCCACGTGCGTGCGCACGGCTTCATGAATCCGATTTTTTTTGTGCGCCGCAATTTTCTTAATATTTCCGTACACCAAGTTTTAGTGTGAAAACTGTGCACTGTTTTCTGCATTAGTCCCCAGATCTTTGTTTTAGATTCCAGGCTTATATTTTGTCCTCTATATGATAAAACACAGCCATAAATTACAGCAACGTTTTACGGCATAGGCTACTTTACAAAGACAGATGTTTGTATCATATGTGTAAATTGTTTATTTATTTTTTTTACTAAGAAGAAAAACAGCTGAGTGAGTGTCCTTTCTGACTGATGACCTAAGATCTGGAAGTAACTCGGCTTTAGTCCTCTACTGTCTGCTCCTATGTCCAGCAGAAACTCAGATGCGCGGCCATCATGTTTTTTCTGGGCAAAAGTAACTTCTATGCTCCATTCTTTGTCAGAAACTGTTTTTCCCAGTGTGTGCAGAAGATGTTACATCTTCCAGCTCCCAGGCTGAGCACTGGTGGAAAAACAACTGTGTAGTTCACTCCACAGAAAGAGATGGTCCTGTTTGAAAGGAAAACTGCTCAGCAGCAGGTTCCTCACATGTGAGACCATTTTGATGCAAACTGATCATGGCTGTGTGCTTTTCTGACAACACAACAAGCCAAGAATGTAATGCATGTCTGTCCCTCATTTGGAGAAATCAGTCTGCTGATTAGACTGACAGTCATTTCAGACTCACAGCTTCCTTGGTTCGGATGAAGCAACTGGACTGAAATGAAGTTAGCTGATTGTTTTGTGGCAGAAAAAACCCCATAAGAGCAGAAATGTGGTTCAATATGAAGATACTTGTTTAGGTGAGACAGTTTTTATTGTTATGAATAAATCTGCATCAATCACTGGACAAAAACAACATGTCTGCACAGAAACTGCAAACAGTGTGGAACATAAGTTTTGTGTCATTACAGAAACATTATGTAAAAATAATTAAATTAAATTAAATTAAATTAAATTAAATTAAATTAAATTAAATTAAATTAAATTAATCTAATTAAATTTAATTTAATTTATATGGGTCTGGGGAGGAGGATCCATCTGTTAGATGAACTTCACATTCAGGAAGAGCAGTGTGTTCCTGGTTCTGGTACTGGTTGTGGGAAAGTGAAGCAGTTAATCCCAGGGGGAAATACAGTAACATAAAATGATCATAGAAGTAAAATTTATATAAGCAAAGTTTCACAAAGACACTTTGATTTGATTTCTATAGTTGAATTGATACTAGAGAAAAGACACAGATATCACAAACAGCAGAGATCTTTATCAGGAACAACAAGGTGCTTCCCATAGAGCAAAGACTCAAACATGGCTACTCCTGGTGCTGCTAGCATCCAGTGCAACACCTTTGACCCCCGATGATCCAGCTTTTAATTTCACTACACTTATTCTGCATGGGAAAGAAAACCCAGTGTTAGGCTATAACTGTCTTTCACAAAGTGGGATTCCACACTCATTGATGCCACAAATAATATGAATAAAATAAAGGAGACTAATGCAGTTTTTCAATGTTTACACCTGTAACTTTTAGTAGTGAGACTCAATTCAAATTAAAATGTTTAATTGAGTTAATTACAGGGTCTGTAAATAATTAATACCAATCAATTGTGTTTTAATCAAACTATACATCAATATAATAAAAGACATTTTCAATTCTAAAACTATTTTTGGTGCTGTATAACTGTTAAAGATTTTTTTTAAATAGTAAAAACCTTTTACAATGACTGGAAAGACTGAATTTGTATAATAAAATTGTTAATGGAGGCTGGCTTAGATGGCTGCATATTAATGAGAGTCAAAGATCTGAAGACTTATTACACCACTAAGCAGTGATAAACAAGCAAACAAATACAAACTAATCAGCGGCACACGGAAAAGTTTGGCAGCTCTATAAATGTACTTTCAGCTCTTCATCATCTCGGGAGCAGGTTGAGAATATTCATTAGGAAACAGGAGCTCATGATTATTCCAGACTCCGAGAATTCGTCAGCATTTGATAAGACTTGAAAACAGAAACTCCTTTAAGCAACTGACTGCGCATCTGAACTAAAGCTAACTGAAGTCTACAAAGCAGTGGCAACTATAAAAAGATTTCAAAGAGCTCCCAGCTTGCTGTTTCCTCTCTCTCAGATTTCATTAGGAGCTGCATGTCTGCTGAATGGACACAGGAGGAGCTGCAGGAACACTCAGCTGACACGCTGGGATGGCAGCAGTGATGGTTGAACACACAGACAGACAAACATCGCCTGCCGCCTCCTAAGAGCAGCTAACATGTGAAGTTCAGGGAAATTCCGGTGTTTTACAGACAGATGTACACGTGGAGAAGAAATGAGCAGTGTTAGTTGGTCCAGTAAGCATCAGGTCAGTATCACAAATATCAAGCTGTCAGTCCGGACATTGACTTCAGGAAGTGCTTCTCCATGTTGCTGTCTCCAACCGTTCTTAGGAATGTTGTTGGCATGAGAAGTGGTTGATATGATGAGCTCAGCATCATACCAACAATTAGCAAATACCTACACCAGGTGTTTGCTAACTGCTGCTGGCTAGTCTGGAGGAGCTGAGTGGGGAAGCAGCGTTTAGACATCCCCCGTTGGTTGCCACTGGATATTCAAGAATTCCTCAAACATGCAGGAGAGAATCAAAGCAAAACCCCAGGTATGTTTTTAAAGAGGGAATAACTTTATAGCATGATGTAAAGCTTGATTATCACATTTAATTGTCTCTAGTGGTCTTTGTTTGAGAGAAGTCAGACAGGAAAGTAGGGAATGAGAGGAAAGACATGCTGCACAGGTCACCAGGCCGGGACTCGAACCTGTGACAGCTAAGTTGAGGACTAAGGCCTTGTGCTTTCCCCCTGCACTGCCAAAGAGGATTTTCTCTTCAAAACAAAATCCTTACCCTAAAGTGGAGAAGGCCATGCAGAAATCACAGCTTTTACTTCTTTCTGCACTTGCCCCCATGCTGTGGGAGGAGTCATCATTCAGATCAGCTCTTACTCAGGGCTGGGCTATTTACTGGTGTAAATATTTATATTTCCTGCTCTCAGGATAAAAACAGTATATTACTTAAATGTAATTTAAGTTATTTAAGTTAAACACACTTAAACACACAAACTCATTCCAGGCCTGGTACTGCTGGAGGTTTTCTGTTGTTTCTGTCTACTGTTGCCATGTGCTTGATCAGAATAATGGGTTGCTGCAGAATCAAAAACTGAATTCTATGACCGGGATCTCCTTAGACGATACCAGGTCATATTACACGACCCCCTGACCTTAATAGTGCCGCACATCATTACAGTCACTTGTGTCTGACTATTAGGATGGTATTGTACCAGAATGACATGATTTGAAATAAATTTGGATTTTATTTAACTGGATATGAATTGGACCTGTTTGTCAAGTGTCTGGGAATTCATTCATTGTACTCTGGCTCTATATTAAGAGTTGAACTGGTGGCTTCTCAATCACAAGCTTGTGTTGACAATAATCCTTTATTCCAACCCTCTGAACACTCAAACAAACAGTTATGGCAGCACTAAGGAATGAAGGAGTGTTACTTCTGTGACATCTGCAGAGAGAAGGAGCCATGGAACGGAGCTGTTTGTCATAATTTGCAGGCTTGGCTGCAGCACTGCAGGACAACACCAGGCTGCCAGCCTCTGGCCTCTGTTTGCATGATCACCACAGTGTTGGAGGAATGATGACCATTCCCTGCAAAGCCATTCTTCTCTGCAAAGCAGGAAAGCTGGAGGAGATAGGTGCTGGCTTCTTACGCTTTACTGCCTATGAGGCATTCAGCTGTGCAGCAACGCCAGTGATGGATACCAGCATGGATTCTCCCTCTGGTCATGGGGAATAAAACAGAGAGAATGGAACAAGAGAATCCCAAATCAGAAACATGGTTGGAAGAGTGTGGAAAGGTGATCAGAATCATGACATTCTGAACAAGTCAAAAAGAAAAGACTGGACCAGAGATATCTGGGATGTGATAAGTCAACAATGAAGTGAAGGAACAGGAATAACATAACCATGCTCTTCAAAGTTGCTAGTAACTCAGTTCTTTAGTGTTTCTTTTCATTAGTCTCTTTCTATATTGGTCTCGGGTACTTGTGTGCTTGTGTTAAACACATGCCTGTGTGTGTATGTGGTTTGGTCCTGTGTCTCTCTGTGTTGTCCTGTGTTGGACTGTTGACCTGTCCAGGATGGACCTTGTCTATTGCCCCATGAACGTTAAGAGTGTTCATGGGGCAATAGGATCTCTGTATCCTGGAGATCTTCCCAATCTCCAGGATACGGGATGTTGGGTCTAAAGAGCTCATCTGCATCTATTATCACACATTTCCAGGTCAGCAAATGAACAGAGAATGCCAAAACAGGACGGTCAACAGGAGGGGTACTTTGGTAAAATATGCAGTCTAGCTATGAGGAGGTTAAGGAACGAATAGCAACAAATATTTTCAGAGAAAACAAATCATCATTTGGACAAAAACAAAACAAAGGCTGATCAGACGGGATCCTGTTGCTCATAATCAGACTTACTCTCATCACCCGAGTTGTTTAGGTGACCAGCAAAAAAACCCATTTTCTCATTGTTTAATCTTGTGAGAAGGAGACACAACAACTGATAGTTTAAGGATACATTCAGGAAATAAGTAAAGAGCTGCTCTCAGAACAGACCCCAGAATATTATACGACCCTGATGAATCCCTGAAGCATGAAAACTGGGATGATAGTGGAAAAACATCCTGAGCCTTAACTTTTTTCTCTGCCCTGTAGACGGGGAAGGGATGCTATATGTGATACACTTTTAACACATATTATATAAAAATAAGCCTTTTAATCCATGGGTGGTTTATGGTCTTGTGGGCTTCTGGCTACAGATGTATAAAACATTTTTTGTGTATAACCTTCGTCATCCAGACATTATTGTGAAGGGGGAGATCTATGAGTTTTCTCTGGGAGAATGTTTTGGGAAAACAGACCATAACTGATGGATTCTGGTAAACTTTGTGGATACAAATGGACAACAGACAGACCCAACATGAGTTTATGTTACAGTACATTCTTTGGGCAGAGCCCCAGGCTTTAGGGCCCCTGGAGCTCTTAGGCCCCTGAGCCTGGTAGGCTTGCTCAGTAATCCGATCCTATGAATAACAAGTCAATTCACCGCCTGCCTATTGCTCTCACTGTGTTCACAATAAAAGTTACTAACGCTGTTAAGTTGCCAGAAGAAATTAGCTTCCCATTGATCAGTGACAATAAATGACCAAAATGATGGTAACACTTTATTTGAAGGGTGACATGAACATGACATGAACATTAATGACAGTCTTAATGGTCGTCACTGTTGTCATGAAGTGTCTTTGGGTTTTTGTAACGTTTGTTTCCCAAACAGTGTCAGTTTTTACATATGACAGCAGGTCAGCTTTTACTTCCAGCATCAATGCTGAGGCGATGCAGCCTGTATCCTCTTCATGAACTGTCATTCTTACTATTACTGATGTTGAGTGAAAATGTGCCCCGATTTAACTTTTTGGATAAGCTTTTCTTTAACTCTGGTGAGATACCATGTGTGATCACATAATTAGCATGCAGCCTCAAAACAGACAGATGTGTGAGGTCGTTAAGGTCTTGCATAAACCTATGAGTGGAGGAGCCACGTTTTAAATGACAGATCTACACCAGCAATGAAGGAGCAAACACACATTTTTTGCTGAATGAACAGCTGGAGTCAGATTCCTGCCATGACAAAACTTTTTTCCTGCTGGTTGCTAGCACATATAGGTGCCTAATGGTGGATTCACACCAGCCATATTTAACCCGCTTTAATCAAACTCCAGTTTGTTTCCTGGTTCATCTGTGGAGGTGTGAATGTGTAAAGAAACTCTGATGTGGAAAACAGCCTAAAAACCTCACTCTGGGTTCACTTCAAGTGAACTCTAGTGTTGTTCGAATGCACATGTGAATGTCAAGCAGACCTTAGACCGTCCCTACAATACAGGGCATTCTGGGTAAATGCTGACATTACAGACATTTGTGTCTAGTTCTCGCTTTAGAAATGGCTTGTGGTCGTTTGAAAATGTAAACAGAGAAATCCTGCAACTGCTAAAGATTGACACCACTCCATGTTTGTAACAGTTTATGAAGAAGGAAGTTGTGTCTTCTTCTTTTGTGTTGCTTCCTTCAGTGTTTCCTGGTACAGTGCCCCCACAGGTGAGGAGGAGAACAGGGGTTTAGTTTGTTGGACTCAGTGCAGAGTGAAAGAGGACTGCAGCAGCTGAAACTGGAACAAAAGTGGCAATTCTGGTCTGCAGTTGAACCAGACTCATAACAATGCACTTAGATGCTGACGTGTGAATAGATGATTTGCCATTTTTACTACAAGAGAGAAGTTGAAAAACAGCTCAAAGTGACCTGTAGGTCCGATTAGAGACTTGATTAAACAAAGAAGTCGGTTTAGAAAGATCAACTTCACTGTTGATCTTTACTTCAGCAACTTCTGCTCCAAAGCATTCCAATTCATACAGTACCAGATAAAGAAGCATGAAAGCAATTAAGGAAGGCTTTTCAAAACAGGCTAAAGGAAGACAGACGTGTCTCTGATACAGCTGTCCAAATCAATTGATTCTGAAAAAGAAGATGTTTCTGGGGGGATGTGTACAATGTCAGTGCACAGCATATAGATTCCTGTTGATGTGGAGCTGGAGCATCAGCAGCAGAACTGATCCTAGAGGATGGAGCTCTGACCGGCACAGAGGGCCACACGCTATACTGGTAAATACTGTGTGTTTTTAAAGGGGCAGTATTATTTAAAATGGACTTGTATGAGATTTGCATGTTTCATGTTATAACATAATACGCTCATCAAAACATAGCTGGAGTGTTGCTTTAATTCTTTCATGCATGTTTGAGAAATCCTTTAATCACCATGGCAACCATTCAGCTGTGCAAAATGCCTGGATGGACCTAGCTACATATAAATATGGATTTTATCGTATTTGTATGGTAAAATCTTATGAATACTGATGTTTCATTACTTATATGGTAAAACTCTGGCAACCACAACTTGCAGTGTAACATTTTTATAACAACTGAAGTTAACAAAGTTCAGTGATTGTACTATAAAATGGCATTATATACCTGGAAAATACAATACTGCCCCTTTAAATAATATCTACTTGTATGATTCTCTTGTAACCTCACTTTTAGTTATTTTGTTTGGTTATGCCTAATTTTTTTTCTATTAAATTTCACACAGCTTGATTGCATTTTGATGGAATAGTTCAGAGTGGTGTTAGTTTTGGTTTAATGTGGTGTATTCTCCTTATGACATGTGTTCTAATGAAGCATTTAATAAAAATGTTTCATAACCCGGGGCCTGTGCTACAGCGCAGGATTAGTGTCTCAGTGAGGTGATTTACTCCAAGAGAAATCTGGCAGAGATCTGAGACTGCTGCTAATGGGTGAATTACTTTGTTTTCCCTGATAAAATCATTAAAATGGGAAATATTTCATTTTTATTTTCCTAGTCAGCATAAAAGAAGTTTATCATATTCACCAAACTGCATTAAATCATGTTCTTTTCCAAAAGTACATGAACTGACTTTATTATATCTTTTTAATGTTCTTAAACAGTTGAATTGTATTTTTATGGACAGGAAGAATTACAGCATCAGGTTTCTTCTTGCATTGCCAAGTTTAAAACAGAAATGTTTTTTTCAGCCAACAGAACTGACCTGGACTGATCGTTCATCTGAAGAACTCCCCACCTGCGTGTTCATTTAGTAAAACACAGTCTGGATCTTTAGATCTGCTTGTCTTTTGATGATAATGAGTAGGAGTAGTAGCTCATTATCTTCAAAGATCCTTCCTGAAAAGGTGAAGATGCTCAGTCTCATCAAAGTGTGATGTGTTTCCATCCTTCCACCCAGGCTGCAGCTCCTTGCAGCCTCCCAGTCCAGCTTACCTGAATGCTGCTCCTGCGGCTGTGTGTTGCAGGCCCTCCACTACTATTGTCACTTACAACTAAGGACCTCCAAGAACTGAAGCAGATGATTCACAGCTTTTATTGTGTGGGTCCCTGAAAAAAAGAAGCAGGTTATATGACAATATGAAAAAAACCGTTCGACTCCTGGTCCCGACAACCTCTGCCGCATGTCCTCCCCTCTCTCCTCGCCCTCCTTTCTGTCTGCCTACTGTTGCAAAAATACGAGCCACTAGTGCCGCAAAAACTCTTTGGAGAAAAAAAAACCCTGATTATTTGACTCAGGTGTTGATGTAGAGATACATGTAAAGGTTTCAAGACACTGGCCCTCGAGGACCAGGAGTGCCCATCACTGGTCTAGACCATACAGCCTTGTGAAAAAGCATCTGCCTCTTCCTGAGTCCTTTTTTCTTTACATGTTCTTCACACTTCAGTGTTTCAGAGTCAACACAAGTAAACACAATATGCAATTTTCTCCCATGTTTATGCACAAAGGAGAAAAAAAAAATCTACATCTACATGATCCAGTGTGAAAACATGACTGCCCCATGCAACTAATATCTAAGCAAGCAGGGGGTGACAGTGGAGAATATCAACTCCTAGAAACAGAAAGAAACCTCCAGACAGTCAGGGCAAGGAGAGAGTAAATAAATAAATAAATAAATAAATAAATAAATAAATAAATAAATAAATAAATAAAATACAGTAAATACATAAACAACAGGTTTAGAAAGAAAAGAGGGAATGGAGGTCATGATTTCTTTTTGGTTTATTTTGGTGAAAAATAAATCTGAGAATAACTCATGTCAGGTTTATTCAGTAGCGTTTTAAGGATATTTCTGAACATATAGAATGACCAGAACTAAATACAAGTTCTACAAATTAATTTAAAATATAAAACCTCAGAACATTGGGTTCCAACTGGTGCTGGAACCTGTTTGGTTCCAGCTCTTCGGCAGGCCCCGTTTAAATTTCTTCAGGAATTTTCTAGATCCAGGATTACAGTTGACCTCTATGTAAACGCCTCATCAAAACAATCATACTGGAAATATTCATATTTCTTCCCAGTCAGACCTTAAATCTTATCATACATGTAAAACTTTTACTTTCTCTCTTGGAAAAAAAAAAAAAACAACTCTAAGTGCTAATGAAAAGAAAACTTAAGTGTGAAAAGTGCCAAATCGTGCAAGCATGCATTTATGAATGTGTGAAAGATTTTGTGTCTGTATTAATTTCACTTACCATGCATGTAAAAGCTAAAAATATATTTTAAAAATCAAGTTAGATGCTTTCACAAAAGAGTAAGAATTTCCTGAGTCCCCTCAATCTATACACTGAAGGAACAGAAGTTGTCATCCATTTTCTTCATAAAATAAGATTTAAAATAAATAGTAAGACCGTCAACCTTGAAGTTAATTTGTAGAAGTTGTATTTAGTGCAGGTCATTCTATATGTTCAAAAATATCCTTAAAACTCTACTGACTAAACCTGGCATGAGTTATTCTCAGATTTATGTTGCACCAAAACTAACCAAAAAGAGGTCATGACCTCCTTTCCCTCTTTTCTTTCTAAACTTGTTGTTTAAGCATTTTATTTATTTATTTATTTATTTATCCAATGCTGGTTGGAACCCAGTGTTCTGATGCTAAAAATTAGCATCAATGCTAAGCTTAGCTAAAAATGACAAAATAGCATGTGGAGAGTCACAGGAATGTTGACTAACATGGACTTGAACCATTCAGTTTATCAAAATGAGTGCATAAGCTAAAATTAGCCAACATTTTAGCCTGAGTGCTGTCAGTAGAATATGGGTAGCATTAGCATTAGCAATAGCATGTTGTCCTACATGGACTCCTTTCAGTGTGCTAAATATGTCTAATAAGTAAGTAAAATATCTAATATTTTAAAATAATATTATTTTAGGGAAAAGGCTAATGGGGGCCAGTGGAATGCTAATGTTTGTGCTAATAGGCGGTGCACTAACCTGAAAAGAATATTGAGGCTTTTATTTTGAAATTATCAATAAACTTAACTTCCATCCATCCATTTTCTTTACACCCTTCGTCCCTAATGGGGTCAGGAGGGTTGCTGGTTCCTCTCCAGCTGCGTCCCGGGCGAGAGGCGGGGTTCACCCTGGACAGGTCGCCAGTCTGTCGCAGGGCAACACAGAGACATACAGGACACACAACCATTCACACTCACACCTAGGGAGAATTTAGAGAGACCAATTAACCTGACAGTCATGTTTTTGGACTGTGGGAGGAAGCCGGAGAACCCAGAGAGAACCCACCATACACTGGGAGAACATGCAAACTCCATGCAGAAAGACCCCGGGCCGGGAATCGAACCCAGGACCTTCTTGCTGCAAGGCAACAGCTCTACCAACTGCGCCACTGTGCAGCCCATAAACTTAACTTATTAAATATTTTTATAGGTACGGTTTGAAAGCGGAAGAGGAGTCTCAGCAGGGTGTTCATTCTGATGGTTTCAATCTTTCCTACAAGTAAGAGAGGTAGAATCTCCCATCTCATGAAGTCTTTCTTGATCTCGTCCATTAGTTTTCCATAATTAGCTTTGAAAAGTTGTGGTGCCTGAGGAGTTATGAAAATTCTTGCTGCAAACCTTCACTATTTTTATTATGTCAAGCCGGTTATTACAAATTTAGGGGTCAAGATGGATGCTGGTCTTTAGCTGGAAGCCCAAATTAAAGCCATTGTAAAATTCAGCTTTTTCCACTTAAGGCAGCTAGCCAAAGTAAAACCTATTCTCTCCAGACTGGACTTTGAAACCGTGATCCATGCATTTGTGACCACACGGCTGGATTACTGTAATGCACTTTACAGAGGAGTCAATGATTTATATATTTCCCAGCTTCAGAGGGTACAAAATGCTGCTGCACGTCTTTTAAGAGGTACATGAAAATGTGACTATATTTCCCTTATTTTAGCTTCCTTACTCTGGTTGCCAGTACATTTTAGGATTCATTTTAAGAATCCTTTTATTTGTTTTTAGCTCTTAATGGTCTTGCTCCTCCCTATCTGTCTGAGCTGTTACATTCTCACACACCCTCCTGTTCCCTCAGGTCAGCTGATCTGCTGCTCCTGAAGGTACCAAAGACAAAGTCCAAGCTCAGAGGTGACCATACTTTTTCTGTGGCAGCTCCCAAACTATGGAATGATCTTCCTTTGGCCTCTTCACTGGTTGTTTTTAAGTCCCTTAAGACCCATCTTTTTTCTTTGGCTTTTGGCAAGAGGTTACACTTTGTTTTATTGTGTCTGTATGTACTTTATATTTCAATCTTTTCTATTTTATAATCACATTGTATTTTATGATTGTGTATAGCACTTTGGTCCTGTCGGTGTATAAAGTACTTCATAAATAAAGTTGGTATGGTATGGTGTGGTGTGGTGTGGTTTGGTGTGGTGTGGTGTGGTGTGGTGTGGTTTGGTGTGGTGTGGTGTGGTGTGGTTTGGTGTGGTGTGGTGTGGTGTGGTGTGGTTTGGTGTGGTGTGGTTTGGTGTGGTTTGGTGTGGTGTGGTGTGGTTTGGTGTGGTGTGGTTTGGTGTGGTGTGGTGTGTGTGATGTGGTGTGGTTTGGTGTGGTGTGGTGTGGTGTGGTTTGGTGTGGTTTGGTGTGGTGTGGTGTGGTGTGGTTTGGTGTGGTGTGGTTTGGTGTGGTGTGGTGTGTGTGGTGTGGTGTGGTTTGGTGTGTTGTGGTGTGTGTGGTGTGGTTTGGTGTGGTGTGGTTTGGTGTGGTGTGTGTGGTGTGGTGTGGTGTGTGTGGTGTGGTTTGGTGTGGTGTGGTGTGGTGTGGTGTGGTTTGGTGTGGTGTGGTGTGGTTTGGTGTGGTTTGGTGTGGTGTGGTGTGGTGTGGTGTGGTTTGGTGTGGTGTGGTGTGGTGTGGTTTGGTGTGGTGTGGTGTGGTTTGGTGTGGTGTGTGTGGTGTGGTGTGGTGTGGTGTGTGTGGTGTGGTTTGGTGTGGTGTGTGTGGTGTGGTTTGGTGTGGTGTGGTGTGTGTGGTTTGGTGTGGTGTGTGTGGTGTGGTTTGGTGTGGTGTGTGTGGTGTGGTGTGGTTTGGTGTGGTGTGGTTTGGTGTGGTGTGGTGTGTGTGGTGTGGTGTGGTGTGTGTGGTGTGGTTTGGTGTGGTGTGTGTGGTGTGGTGTGGTTTGGTGTGGTGTGGTGTGGTTTGGTGTGGTGTGGTTTGTGTGGTGTGGTTTGGTGTGGTGTGGTTTGGTGTGGTGTGGTGTGTGTGGTGTGTGTGGTGTGGTTTGGTGTGGTGTGGTTTGGTGTGGTGTGGTTTGGTGTGGTTTGGTGTGGTGTGGTGTGGTTTGGTGTGGTGTGTGTGGTTTGGTGTGGTGTGGTTTGGTGTGGTGTGGTGTGGTTTGGTGTGGTGTGGTTTGGTGTGGTGTGGTGTGGTTTGGTGTGGTGTGGTGTGGTTTGGTGTGGTTTGGTGTGGTGTGGTTTGGTGTGGTGTGGTGTGGTTTGGTGTGGTTTGGTGTGGTTTGGTGTGGTGTGGTGTGGTTTGGTGTGGTGTGGTTTGGTGTGGTGTGGTGTGTGTGGTGTGGTTTGGTGTGGTGTGGTGTGTGTGGTGTGGTTTGGTGTGGTGTGTGTGGTGTGGTGTGTGTGGTGTGGTTTGGTGTGGTGTGGTGTGGTTTGGTGTGGTGTGGTTTGGTGTGGTGTGGTGTGGTTTGGTGTGGTGTGGTTTGGTGTGGTGTGGTTTGGTGTGGTGTGGTTTGGTGTGGTTTGGTGTGGTGTGGTGTGGTGTGGTGTGGTTTGGTGTGGTGTGGTGTGGTGTGTGTGGTGTGGTGTGGTGTGATTTGGTGTGGTGTGGTGTGTGTGGTGTGGTGTGTGTGTGGTGTGGTGTGGTTTGATGTGATGTGGTGTGGTTTGGTGTGGTGTGGTGTGGTTTGGTGTGGTTTGGTGTGGTTTGGTTTGGTGTGGTTTGGTGTGGTGTGGTGTGTGTGGTGTGGTTTGGTGTGGTGTGGTGTGGTTTGGTGTGGTGTGGTTTGGTGTGGTGTGGTGTGGTGTGGTGTGGTTTGGTGTGGTGTGGTTTGGTGTGGTGTGGTGTGGTTTGGTGTGGTGTGGTGTGGTTTGGTGTGGTGTGGTGTGGTGTGGTTTGGTGTTGTGTGGTGTGTGTGGTGTGGTTTGGTGTGGTGTGGTTTGTGTGGTGTGGTGTGTGTGGTGTGGTTTGGTGTGGTGTGGTTTGGTGTGGTGTGGTGTGGTTTGGTGTGGTTTGGTTTGGTGTGGTTTGGTGTGGTGTGGTGTGTGTGGTGTGGTTTGGTGTGGTGTGGTGTGTGTGGTGTGGTGTGGTGTGGTTTGGTGTGGTGTGGTGTGTGTGGTGTGGTTTGGTGTTGTGTGGTGTGGTTTGGTGTGGTGTGGTTTGGTGTGGTGTGGTGTGGTGTGGTTTGGTGTGGTGTGGTGTGGTTTGGTGTGGTTTGGTTTGGTGTGGTTTGGTGTGGTGTGTGTGGTGTGGTTTGGTGTGGTGTGGTGTGTGTGGTGTGGTTTGGTGTGGTGTGGTTTGTGTGGTGTGGTGTGTGTGGTGTGGTTTGGTGTGGTGTGGTGTGGTTTGGTGTGGTGTGGTGTGGTTTGGTGTGGTGTGTTTGGTGTGGTTTGGTGTGGTTTGGTTTGGTGTGGTGTGGTGTGTGTGGTGTGGTTTGGTGTGGTGTGTGTGGTGTGGTTTGGTGTGGTGTGGTTTGTGTGGTGTGGTGTGTGTGGTGTGGTGTGGTGTGGTGTGGTGTGGTGTGGTGTGGTGTGGTTTGGTGTGGTGTGGTGTTTGTGGTGTGGTTTGGTGTGGTGTGGTGTGTGTGGTGTGGTTTGGTGTGATGTGGTTTGGTGTGGTGTGGTGTGGTTTGGTGTGGTGTGGTGTGGTGTGGTTTGGTGTGGTGTGGTTTGGTGTGGTTTGGTTTGGTGTGGTTTGGTGTGGTGTGGTGTGTGTGGTGTGGTTTGGTGTGGTGTGTGTGGTGTGGTTTGGTGTGGTGTGGTTTGGTGTGATGTGGTTTGGTGTGGTGTGTGTGGTGTGGTGTGGTTTGGTGTGGTGTGGTGTGGTGTGGTTTGGTGTGGTGTGGTGTGTGTGGTGTGGTGTGGTGTGGTGTGGTGTGGTGTGGTTTGGTGTGGTGTGGTGTGTGTGGTGTGGTTTGGTGTGGTGTGGTGTGTGTGGTGTGGTTTGGTGTGGTGTGGTGTGTGTGGTGTGGTTTGGTGTGGTGTGGTGTGGTTTGGTGTGGTGTGGTGTGGTTTGGTGTGGTGTGGTGTGGTTTGGTGTGGTTTGGTTTGGTGTGGTTTGGTGTGGTGTGTGTGGTGTGGTTTGGTGTGGTGTGTGTGGTGTGGTTTGGTGTGGTGTGGTTTGTGTGGTGTGGTGTGGTGTGGTGTGGTGTGGTTTGGTGTGGTGTTTGTGGTGTGGTTTGGTGTGGTGTGGTGTGTGTGGTGTGGTTTGGTGTGATGTGGTTTGGTGTGGTGTGGTGTGGTTTGGTGTGGTGTGGTGTGTGTGGTGTGGTGTGGTTTGGTGTGGTGTGGTGTGGTGTGGTGTGTGTGGTGTGGTGTGTGTGGTGTGGTGTGGTGTGTGTGGTGTGGTGTGGTGTGGTTTGGTGTGGTGTGGTGTGTGTGGTGTGGTGTGGTTTGGTGTGGTGTGGTGTGGTGTGGTGTGTGTGGTGTGGTGTGTGTGGTGTGGTGTGGTGTGGTGTGGTGTGTGTGGTGTGGTTTGGTGTGGTGTGTGTGGTGTGGTGTGGTGTGGTGTGTGTGGTGTGTGTGGTGTGGTTTGGTGTGGTGTGGTTTGGTGTGGTGTGGTGTGGTTTGGTGTGGTGTGGTTTGGTGTGGTGTGGTGTGGTGTGGTTTGGTGTGGTGTGGTGTGGTGTGGTTTGGTGTGGTGTGGTGTGGTGTGTGTGGTGTGGATTGGTCTGGTGTGGTGTGGTGTGTGTGGTGTGGTTTGGTGTGGTGTGGTGTGTGTGGTGTGGTGTGGTGTGGTGTGGTTTGGTGTGGTGTGGTGTGTGTGGTGTGGTTTGGTCTGGTGTGGTGTGTGTGGTGTGGTGTGGTGTGGTTTGGTGTGGTGTGGTTTGGTGTGGTGTGGTTTGGTGTGGTGTGGTGTGGTGTGGTTTGGTGTGGTGTGGTGTGTGTGGTTTGGTGTGGTTTGGTTTGGTGTGGTTTGGTGTGGTGTGTGTGGTGTGGTTTGGTGTGGTGTGGTGTGTGTGGTGTGGTTTGGTGTGGTGTGGTGTGGTGTGGTTTGTGTGGTGTGGTGTGGTGTGGTGTGGTTTGGTGTGGTGTGGTGTGTGTGGTTTGGTTTGGTGTGTTGTGGTTTGGTGTGGCGTGGTGTGGTTTGGTGTGGTGTGGTGTGTGTGGTGTGGTTTGGTGTGGTGTGGTGTGGTGTGGTTTGGTGTGGTGTGGTGTGTGTGGTGTGGTGTGTGTGGTGTGGTTTGGTGTGGTGTGGTGTGTGTGGTGTGGTGTGGTGTGTGTGGTGTGGTTTGGTGTGATGTGGTTTGGTGTGGTGTGGTGTGGTTTGGTGTGGTGTGGTGTGTGTGGTGTGGTTTGGTGTGGTGTGGTTTGGTGTGGTGTGGTGTGTGTGGTGTGGTGTGGTGTGTGTGGTGTGGTTTGGTGTGGTGTGGTGTGTGTGGTGTGGTGTGGTGTGGTGTGTGTGGTGTGGTGTGGTTTGGTGTGGTGTGGTTTGGTGTGGTTTGGTGTGGTGTGGTTTGGTGTGGTGTGGTGTGGTTTGGTGTGGTGTGGTGTGGTTTGGTGTGGTGTGGTGTGGTGTGTGTGGTGTGGTGTGGTTTGGTGTGGTGTGGTTTGGTGTGGTTTGGTGTGGTGTGGTTTGGTGTGGTGTGGTGTGGTTTGGTGTGGTGTGGTGTGGTTTGGTGTGGTGTGGTTTGGTGTGGTGTGGTGTGGTGTGGTGTGGTTTGGTGTGGTGTGGTGTGGTGTGGTGTGGTTTGGTGTGGTGTGGTTTGGTGTGGTGTGGTGTGGTGTGGTGTGGTTTGGTGTGGTGTGGTGTGGTTTGGTGTGGTGTGGTGTGGTTTGGTGTTGTGTGGTGTGTGTGGTGTGGTTTGGTGTGGTGTGTGTGGTGTGGTTTGGTGTGGTGTGGTGTGTGTGGTGTGGTGTGGTGTGGTGTGGTTTGGTGTGGTGTGGTGTGGTGTGGTGTGGTTTGGTGTTGTGTGGTGTGTGTGGTGTGGTTTGGTGTGGTGTGGTGTGGTTTGGTGTTGTGTGGTGTGTGTGGTGTGGTTTGGTGTGGTGTGGTGTGGTTTGGTGTGGTGTGGTGTGTGTGGTGTGGTTTGGTGTGGTGTGGTATGGTATTGGTGGGAGATTGTAACTGAAGTACACTGCTGTCCGTTCTCCTTGCTGCAAGTAAATCTAAACTCTCTTGTCTTTCTCCTATTTGTCTGGTGTTTGAATTTTTTAGGTTGTTTGAACCTGACAGTTACAATTAGCTACTCCAGCTTTTAGTCCAACTCTTCATCCCCAGGGACAGATGCTGCTGTAAGCAGCGGCATGAGCAGCATTGTAATGTGAGGAGGGGGCAGCAGGCTGGGGCAGGAGCGGCTAACACGCTGCTCACCTCTTCAGCCGTGTCCTGATTGGCCTGTCAACATTCTGATTGAACTGCAGTATTTTATTTTGAAAAATATCAACTTCTGCCTCCATGTATTAGTTCAGTTCGGGGATACCAGGCTCTTCTCAACAAGGTTAATTTTGACAGAAAAGTTATTGTTTAGTATTTGTCTTAGTCGTTAACAAAATAATTTTGTTATTGCTGTTTTAACCAAATGAAAGCAGATTCTCAGGTTCTGCTGTAAATGTGACCACTCCCTAATCTTTCTTTCCGTCTCTCTTTCTGTAGAGTTGATAGAATAAACTGATATATTTTCTGTATGCCTTGACTTGGAAGAAATTGTGCAGAGTTTCCAATGCATATAGAAATGAAAGCAACCAGGATTTTCAGTTGTATTCCTTTTGAAGCACTGCTGTGATTTTGAACACAATCGTCTCCTTTACGCTGGACGTTCCTCTTCAAACTCAGTTTTTGAGTAGCAAACACAGACTTCAGCATTGCATCTTTTTCACTGATTGATTTCTCTTTTGCCTCTTCAGTCCTTGAAAATGCAATGAATAAAATGTATTCAGAAAAGAACTTTCTTGCTCTGTGTGTGTGTGTGTGTGTGTGTGTGTGTGTGTGCACTTGTATTACTGCGTGTAGAGGACCATTTCATCCTCAAACTGAGGTCATTTGTGGAAAGTCAAGCCCTTCTGTTTGTGAATGAAGGTTAGGGTTAGGAATAGACTAGCAGTGGTTAGACATGTACTAGTAATAGTTAGGTTCAGGGTCAGATTATGGAAATGAATGGATCTCAATGCAAAGTCCTTATCTGCTGCATGGAGATAGAATGACCTGTGTGTGTGTGTCTGTGTGTGGCCTTGTTTTTACTACAGTGTAAAAACCATTTTTGCAACAAATGCTACATTGTGAGGACCAAAATCTGATGGGGCCCAAAACCTGGGTCCCATAAGAACAGGTGGTGTTTTGGTGTTTAGGCCTAAGGTGTGTTTTGAACTTAAGTAAAGCTTGTGTGTGCATGCGTGTGGTTGAATATTGCAGTGTTTCCTGAAAGGATTTGTGACTCCTGCAGATCCTTTTTGTGGCCTGTGCCCTCATCAGACGTGGCTGTTGGGGTTTGTAGAGCTCTGTGTGGAAAGCCGCAGAAATGAGAAAACAACTAAATACCTGACTATTTTAGATTTATTTAGATAATGTCTTCACAGTGAGATACTTTCTGTTGTAAAACTAGGGAAGATATGCCAGTTAGGATAAGTCAGAGTTCATCTATAAAATGTAAGACAGTCTTTCAGTGGACAGCAATGACTTAGATGGAAAGATAGACGAGAAGAAGAAGTGAAGGAGGAAGCAGGAAGGAAACATTGAGCTGAGAACTGGGTGTTTCCTCCTGCCACAGCTGGCTGCTTGTTTTGTTCCCAGCAGAGGATTTTTATCTGAACTATCTGGGATCTAACTGAATTACTGTATCCTATCTCCATGCAGCGGATAAGTAACCAGGCCACTCTCAGGACAATCAGATCTGCATCAAGGTCTCAGGGCATTTTATTGACCACCCCAGGATCCCAGTGGAGTTAATACAGGGCTTAAATTTACGTGTCTCTCTGTGTGTGCGGCTTTTAATTCCTGCTTTTTCCAGGTCGTTGCTAAGTTACTCTGCCACAGGTTCACATCAACACTTTTTTATTGCTGTGACTGAGCACAAACATACGGGCCCATTGTGTGCTGGCCCTGTAATTTCCCTCAAGAGGTGAGTGAGTGCTGGTTAGTTGATGAGTGAATGTGACATGTTTGTGAATGTGTGTTTGGTGTTTTGATTGGGTTCTTTTTCATGGCCTTGGTTGCTCACAAAGCAGCACCTACATCTGCTCTGCAGGCCTTTTAAATGGATTTGACAGTGTTGACTTTTAACTTCTGAAAGTTCTTTCTTTCAGAACTTTCCTCGCTTTAGAGTACATTTTTAACAGTTTGATGCCGTGGTAACAACATCCAGTCATCGAAGAGAAGGTCCACCCCCCGTTATCCCTTAAACAAAGATGAGCCCACAGTGGAAAACCATTAATTAGAACAACATCCATGATTCAATAGCTTGCAGAATCAGCTTCTGTAGTAGCAACATTCCTTCTCAGTCTCTTGCATCACTGCAGACTAACTTTGACCTGCTCTCCTTCCCAGCGTTGCTTCAGGTTCATTGAGATTTGAAAACCTTCATTTACATAAAGTATGAAAACTGTCTGTCTTCAAGAAATAAACAGTCATGTTTCTTCTGGATGAATAATTCTTAGAGAATAAAGCAAATGATGCTTAAAAAATGTAGGTAACAGTACAATATATGACCTTTACCTCTGCAGAGGCTGGTTCTGATAAAGTGATTAAAAAACTTGTCTAAGTTTTATTGTGAATGATCCAGGCAAAGTTTCAAAAATAGTCAGTCTGCAATAATCTGCTCTATTTCTATTTTCACACTTATAAACAATAAGTATGTCCTTTGAGTTCTGGTGGCCTTTATTCAAAAGTGAGTCTACAGGACAGCTGTTTCTCTACACTGCAAAAAAAAGTCTGTGATTCCAGAATTCTGTGGCAATTTAGTGGCATCCATAGCTGTTGGTATTTTACTGTAAATTAGAGACACTTTTTTTTTCTTACAATGTATCTTCACTTTAAAAATTGAACCCTAATTTACCCATTGTGCCTTAACAAATACAGCTCTACTGCAGAGGATTCAAAATCAGGTGAAACCTCCCTGGACTTGTTAGAGTCAATAAAATGACACTGCAAACACCAAGGTAAGGGTGGCAGCTCTGTTAACCAATCAGAATCAGCAGAATGCTGTGATGTAAGGTAATTTTATTTACTTAACACATTTTCAGCAACAATGCAACTCAAAGTGCTTTACATGTTATAATAAAAACAAACAAAATAACAAACCATAGGAAAGTTGATCCAAAGTAAATGAACTAGATATTCCTGTTCAGAGTTGCTAGATAAGTATAAGTAAATATCCTCTGGTCTAATTCCTTTTCTGTGTTGGAAGAATAGGAGTCTAAAAAGTAATTGCTAAGGAAGTTTTTCTGGATTCTAAGTTTGTTCTGATCCCTGTTCTGGGTTGCTAAATAATTAGTCTCTGGACTTTCTAAATATACTCTAACTTTGTAAGAGTAATGATTACTCCACGGTTTCTAAGTAATAATAAAAACTAAGTTGAACATAGCCAGTGACTGTAGAATGCCCAATGGAGGCCAAATAATTCCTTCTCCACCACCATGTCATTCAGTGGAGATGATGCTCTTTCATTTGCTGTGTTGATGTCCAGCAGACATGTCATAGTCTCTTATAGTTGAGTTCTTTGGTCCAGATTCTCTAAATGATGTTATTTTGTGGTTTGTTCAGATGCAGCTTTGTAAGCCTTTTGGGCAGCCATGTTGCCTAAAAGATTGGAAACTTTCTCCTGAAAGCTTGTATAATTATCCCCAACCTGTCCAGTCTTGTTCTATTGTTTTTTTAAAGTCCTTCAAAGTGTAAGATGGAGTCTTGTAATTTTTGCAGTTTTTTTTTTTTTTTTACATTTTTTTGCAGTATCTCTGGACATCACACAGTCTGATTTTGGGACCGTTTGTCCAGATGTTCTATACTTGGAAGATTAACAGCTGTTTTATTTTATTCTTCTTTTTACTTGTGAATATTTTTTCTCACTGTGGAACAACATGGATCAAATACAGGCATCACTCTTTCACTCCTCCCTAATTGATGGAGTGGGACAGTTGCTTCTGGTGCTGTCTTCCTGTCTTGGCATGACGCTAAAACACACCTGCCTGCTCCTGATCACAAAACTAGCAAAGTTCCCAATTTTGCAGAAATGCGCCAATATTCAATCCATCTGTTTGACACATTGCTCCGTAAAGGCAGTGATGGTTGTTTAAAAAAAACCCTCATCCAATCAACAGCTACTATGTGAAGCATGAGTCTGTGGGTCTGCTGCTGTGGTAAATGTGCCGTGGGATTCCACATGGACGGAATGGGATCATCAGCAGGAGTTCATTTGCCTTTCAAAGGACATTATTGTGAAAACGGTTTGTCTTCGATCAAATCTCCCTCACCATCCTCTGCCCCCATGTTGACACAATCTAATCAGGAGAAACTAAAACAGGAAATTAAATTTTTTATTTGCCTTCAGTTACACAATCAAAGGAGTAAGTGCAGGGTCACTGATGACTGCCTCCCCTGGTAGACGAGTTGGAAAGAAGAGCAGTACTTAAAATCAGGAGGAATGTGATGTGAACTAAGGACTAATTAACTATTGATGATTTACTAAACTCTGATGGAGGAAGAAACATCCGGAGAGCTGTGATGTGAATTAGTCAGAGAGAGGACAGCGGCAGAGAGAATAGAAAACTACAGTAACCAGGAGATGCTTCTTGATTAAACCTTCACTAAGCTCCATAAAAGATCACCAGATAAGCAACATGTGAGCAGAGCAGCAGCAGCTCCATCTGTCTGAGTGTGTTCAGGCATGAGTGAGCTGCTGGCCGCCTGCGTTCTCACAGCGCTCACAATCCAATATGCTTTCAAGGAAAGTAAACAAGAAGTGTTAAAACATCTTCTACTCAGATGCTTCTGGGGGTTGATTAGAAGAGGAGAGCATCAACATAATGTGCAGAATAGTCTGCCTTCAGAGGCCAGAAATGTCAGAATAAGAAGTGAGGCAACTTTCTCTTCAAATGTAGAGGTTTACCATCGTCTTCCGATGAAATTCTGCTCAATTCTCATTTTCCTTCAGTTTTCTGCCTGGGATTTCACCCATTGAGCTTGATTTCTCAGGATTCATTTCCTCCTGGCCAATAGAAGGAGGAGTGGTGAACAATGGTTTTGATTTTCTGCTCTGTTTCAGAATTGTAGTCTGTCTGTAGCTTTAGCAGTGACAGTGGAGGAAGTGAAGGAAGCCGTTCAGTCCATGTTGGTGACTCTTCCAGATATTTAGCTATTTAAGTTGGATCAAAAGGAATGTAGCAGATTACATACATCAGGGCGAACAGTTAGTGATTGGGTAAAATCCGATCCAATCATTAAAACTTCTACAGAGTCCACTCCTTCAGCAAACCATCATTTCTCAAACAAGCGGCTGGTTTTTACCAGAGGTCCAGTATGTGGTAGAGATCTGCCCACAAATTCTCTCAGACTGAGAGCAGGCCTTTATGATGGCCACACCAAAACATTGACCCTGCTGTCCTTCAGCCTCTTTGTAACCTCTTTGTTTTATCTTCAGGGTTATTATCTGTTTGGAAGACCCATTTATGTTAAAACTTTACGTTCCTGCCTGATATCTTTACAATTCAGTAATCAGCAGATGATTTTGATCAGACACCATCAATATGAATTAAAATGTTCTCCTGTTAAATTAGAGAAGATAAAAAGTGAAATCTTTCAAAAAGAGCCACAGTGCCAGAAGGATGAAAAAATTAAAAGAAATTTTGGTTAAATGTTTAACCTTAACCATTTGAAAAGATGAATGGGTCTCTGTTTGCATTCCTCTGTGTGTGTCCTCCCACAACGCAGCAAGATCTCCGTGGCTCCTGAATGGGAGACAGTGATAGTGGAGCATCCAGCAGCCCACAGGTCTTTCATTTGAATACACTGCTGCCATGTTTCTGAGGGAAACAAAAAGCCCAAAGGTTTTTCTGATGAAAAGCTCATTGAAACATTTTGCTTGTATCAGAATAAGATTTCAGATGGACAACCAGACTGGATGACAACAGCTGCAGCTTTTCATTAGCTGGTCAGTGTGAGACTGACAGCAGACACCTGCTCTATAGTGGGGGCCAGCGGGAGGGACAGGGGTGCAAAGTATGTAAACGGTGAGACAGTGATCCAGCTCCAATCAGATAAGAAGATCCCAGGAGGAATCATTGAACTCCTGATCTGCCAGCCCGTCTCATCTGAACATACATAACAGCTCTACAGCCTCTTTTCCAACTTTTCGTTTTCACCTGAGGCCTTTTGTTAACTAATAAGAAGTAATCTGGTTGGGAAAAGGAGCACAGGAAGTGTGGCAGAAAGTTTTTCTGTATCTGTCCTAATCAACAAAAAGGAGCTGCATAGACTCTTTGATCTGCTGCAGAGATAAACAGCCATAAATAAGCTGCAGAGGTTCTCTTGATAAACAATAGTGGTGATATAATATGGGGATATTTTTCTGCCATAATTCAAGAGCAGACATTTTAAGTTTGAAAGCAGGACTTAATGTTTTTCTTCTCAAAACCTTTAATTTAAACTCAAAACTCCTGCTCACTTTCATTACCTGTCCGGATCACTACAAGAAAAACAGAAACATAAAATACAGCGGACCTAATTCAAACCTCAGATGGTTCCACTGCCTAAAGGAACCTCAGACTCGAGATCTTTTGGCCTCCAAGTTACTAAAACTGGCTCTTTTAAATACCAGATCTCTCTGTGCCAAAGCTCTATTAATCAATGATTTCATCACTGAGCATAATATCGATGTTATGTTTCTGACAGAAACATGGTTGAATGACAATAATGAACCGATCGTACTAATTGAATCTGCGCCTCCTAACTACAATTTCTTAAGTGAACATAGAAAACATAAAAAAGGAGGAGGCGTGGCTTCAATATTTAAGAATACAGTAAATAGTAAAATCTCTTTGGGTCACTTTCCCTTTTTTGAGTATCTTAGAATTGAGATTAAAGGTCTCAAACGGACTTTAACACTAACTTTATACAAAACTCCAACATATGTGGAAAATTTCTTTACTGAATTGAATGAACTTCTATCTCTTGTATGTATTGATTATGATTGTTTAATAGTTGTTGGTGATTTTAACGTTCATGTTGACAACCCCCAGACAGAGGGGCTAAAAAGCTCTAATATCTTAGAGACTTTTGGTCTAACACAACATGTCAAACAAGCAACACACACTCAAGGACACACACTGGACCTGGTTATCAGTAAGGGTGTGAATATTTCCAATGTCTCTGTAACTGATGGCGCCCTGTCGCATCACTTCCTGTTATCTTTGAAAGTTCTTTATCCTTTAATCCACTTGGACAAACAGCAACCATCACAAAACGTTCTCTCACAGAAAACACAGCAGAAACATTTAATCAAATCTACTCTTCTTCCTCACCCTTTAGCTGTAATGATGTAGATAAGTTGGTAAATAATTTTCAGTCTCAAGTTTCAGATTTCATTGATTCCATTGCCCCAATTAAAATGAAGGTTGTGTCTGGTAAGAAGAAATCTCCATGGAGAAATGCACAAACAGTTCGATCTGCAAGACAACTCTGCTGTAGGGCAGAACGAAGTAAAACTCAACTTCACATTCATTATAACATCTATAAAGAAAAACTACGTTACTATCATTTAACACTCAAACATGCAAGACAGGCTTTCTTTGCAGATGTCATAAACAAAAACATTAACAATGTTCCAGCTTTATTAGCAACAGTTGACAGGCTCACAAATCCTCCTATCACGTTACCACCTGAATTTCAGTCTATTGCTGCCTGCAACCAGTTTTCCAGTTTCTTTTCAGAGAAAATTAAAAAAATCAGAGGATTAATCTGCACATCCACTATAAAGTCAGAACCAACACTGAACCCAAACAAAACAAATACAGGAAAAATGACCCAATTTCAACTACTTAATTATAAAACCCTAGAGGAAATTATAAGTCAATTAAGCTCCAGTTCCTGCTGTCTGGATGTCCTACCCATACATTTCTTTAAGAAAGTTCTGCCTGTTGTTGCTACTGATCTGATCCAAATAGTAAACTTATCGCTCTCATCAGGCGTTTTCCCCCAAGCTTTGAAAACGGCAGTAATCAAACCACTGATAAAAAAGAACAATCTAGACAAATCACTAATGCAAAATTACAGGCCGACCTCCAACCTCCCATTCATCAGTAAAGTTATTGAAAAAGTTGTATGTAAACAGTTAAATAGCTTCCTAACAATAACCAACCGCTTTGACTCCTTCCAATCTGGTTTCCGGTCTCACCACAGCACAGAAACTGCCCTCGTAAAAGTGTTCAATGACATCCATATAAATACGGACTGTGGGAGAACCACAGTGCTGGTTCTGTTGGACCTCAGTGCAGCTTTTGACACTGTTGACCATGACATATTACTGAATCGACTGGAGAGTTGGTCGGATTCTCCGGTCCAGCGCTTAACTGGTTTGAATCTTATATAAATAATAGGGATTTCTTTGTTTCAATTGGAAACTTCTCATCAAAGAGGTCAAAGGTCACATGTGGGGTACCCCAAGGTTCAATCCTAGGACCCCTCTTATTCAATATTTGTATGCTCCCACTAGCTCGGGTTATAACAGGAAATAATATCAGCTACCATAACTATGCAGATGACACACAGCTCTACATTACGATTTCACCAGGTGACCTTTGACCCCATCCAGTCACTGAACAGATACTTAGAACAGATAAATGTGTGGATGTGCCAAAACTTTCTCCAGCTGAACAGAAACAAAACTGAAGTTATTATCTTTGGACCTAAAGAGGAACGCTCTAGAGTTATAGATCTAGAGTTATAGATCTAGAGTTATAGATCTAGAGTCAGTGCACAGCTTCAGTTATTACAACTAAAAATCAGCGACCAGGCCTGAAACTTGGGAGTAGTGATGGACTCTGACCTGAACCTTCAGAGCCACATAAAGACAGTTACAAAGTCGACCTACTATCACCTGAAAAACATTTCCAGGATTAAAGGACTAATGTCTCAGCTAGATCTAGAGAAACTCATCCATGCGTTTATCTTCAATCATATTGATTATTGCAACAGCGTCTTCACAGGTTTGTCCAACAAATCAATCAAACAGCTGCAGCTGATCCAGAATGCTGCTGCTCGTGTTCTCACTAAAACCAGGAAGATGGAGGACATAACACCAGTTTTAAAGTCTCTCCACTGGCTCCCTGTAGCTCAAAGAATAGACTTTAAAATACTGTTGTTAGTTTATAAATCACTGAATGGTTTAGCACCACAATACATTAAAGATTTGCTGCTGTTGTATCAACCTTCCAGACCTCTCAGGTCTTCTGGTTCTGGTTCTGCTCTGCATCCCCAGAACCAGAACCAAAGAGGAGAAGCAGCATTCAGCATCTATGCACCACTAATCTGGAACAAACTTCCAGAAAACTGTAAAACAGCTGAAACACTGACTTCCTTTAAACCTAGACTGAAAACCCAGCTGTTTAGGATTGTATTTGAAATGTAATCAATTGCAAATTTATTGACGGAATCTGACTTGATGCTGTGTTTTTATTGTTGATTCTATGTTGCATCACTTTGTGTTTTTATTGTTGATTCTATGTTGCATCACTTTGTGTTTTTATTGTTGATTCTATGTTGCATTGTATTTTTGTGTTTGATTTGATGTGAAGCACTTTGAAATGCCTTGCTGCTGAAATGTGCTATAGAAATAAAATTTGATTTGATTTGATTTGATTTTCAAATACCATTTGTCTCTGCTCGGATCAAATGTTCGCTCGCAAACCTCTCTGCTTGCTTGTGCATCATTTCCTGCTCACGCTTGGAACAAAAAAAAAAAAAAATAGTGTCACGTGGCAACCTCTCATCCAATGGAATGAAAGTTTTATACTGGGTACATTTGTACAATTGTGGTACTTTTCTGTTCCAAACGAGAGCAGAAAATGATTGTCAAGTGGAGATTTGCATTGCAAGTTTTGAGAAGAATGACAGCAAGTCCTGCTTTCAAGCTGAAAATGAAAGCACAATTATTAAAAATTATGAGAACAAAAGACATAAAATCTTGTTTCAGACTGAAAACGTGTGCTCTTGGAGTATGGCAGAAAAAATCCCCCATAATACAACAGCACAGGAGGCAGAAAAAAACAACCTACAAGTCAACACATTAGAAGACTTGCAGTGGCAAGCCAAGCAAGGCCACCATATTAAAATGTAAACTTGGCTATTTCTGCTTTATATCTTAACCAGATGGAGCCAAGCTCAGTCGAAGATACAATTTGTTTCAAAGAATGTACAAGCACGGATTTCACTGGCGTTTCAGTTCACAACATTACAAAGTTAGATTCATAAATGCTGATCATGTTTTGGCCTGGATTGTTGCTCAAACTGTAGCTTTGCAATTTCACCTGTAAACGTCCTGCATGGTGAAGCAACAATAACTGAGCGTGCCGGGTGATTAGAAGGGTGGTTGAAGCGTGGAAGTCGAGTTTACACATTAACTTTATTAATATTAAAAATCTCTCAAGTGTGACTTCCAATTAAACCATTTACTTTGAGCATGTTCATGTTGATGCTTTTAAAGGAAACTGCATCTTTTTGGGTTTTTCTTTTGGTTGTTTCTTTTCGCTTACAGTCACTGTTAGATTGAACTGACTTGCTCTAAATCAAAGCAACTTTGTGGAAGAAGGTAAGAATGAAGTTAGTGGTGCGGAAGAGGTAGCCTGTCATTTCCTTCTAGTTTTTTTAATTGAAGTAACTAAAAATAAAGCGAGCACTTCTCACTTCCTGATGCATCAGGACCAGCTGCGGTCACACTTATGGTGTTTCTCAGCACAACCGAAATATCTTGCATAATTATAAAGATTGCTTAAACTTATGTGCAAAAATATGGCTTCACCGTGACAGTAACAGAATTGCTACATATTTCTTCAGGTTTACTGATGTTTAAGATAAACAAGTTATGTGAGAAACAGACGACTTCTTCCTTACTTCTTGGATCACATTAGTAAAAAAAAAGCTTAATTGTATGCAGATGATGTAACGTTCGCTGGCTGTTTGAGGATCTGCCCCACGTTAGCTTCTTCTTATCATCGCCGTCATCATCATCATGACACTCTTCGGCACGTGATGTATAGATACATTTTCACTGGCAGGATGTGAAAAGTTTCATGAGCATCTTGTGTCATCTTCCTCAGAGTCAAATTAGTTTGTGAAAATCTGTCAGTCTGTCGCTAAGAACTGTCAGCTGCTTAGTGACAGCAGATCCTGAGCTGCAGGGCTTCACTGACACACACACACTCACACGCCCGCACACGCACACACACGCAAACATATACACCTTCTTTGTGCAGATGGTACATGGAGTGTGTTGCTGACAGTTCTGGCCGATGTGTTTGCACGTGTGTGTATGTTTTAGCATTTCTCTTCTTGTAAGGCCCGATTTTCCAAAACGTGGACCTCACACTTAAATCCAATGCTCCTTATGGATCTAAGAAGCATTGGATTGAAAACATTCCTTTCATGTTTTCATTCAAAAACACGAATGGAAATCAATGCAAAGTCCTTCTGAAGATGGAAAGACGTGGTGTGTGTGAGTGTGTGTGGCCTTGTTTTTGCAAGGATCATTTATCTAAGGACCACTTTCATCACATTCACACACAAACTGAGGTCATTTGTGGAAAGTCAGGATATTTTCACTTTTTTCTCTGTTCTACTGTGGTCTACTACTTAGATTTAGAGGTAAAGTGTGAATTACCTTTTAGTTACCGTAAATCAGGGTTAGGAATATGTAAGTAAAGGTTAGTGTTGGAGAAAATATCTTTGTTAGGTATAAAAGCAGTTACTAAAATGAATGGAAGTCCATACAAAGTCCTCATTTGGTAGAAGTACAAGGATATATGTATGTGTGAATGTGTGTGTGGGTGCCTGTGTGACTGTCTCTCCTCCCACTGCACACACACGCCAACACACGCACACACACACAGCTGTGCTCTCCGCCTCCTTCTCCCAAACATCAGTGTGGGTGATCTGTCTTCTCCAGTCTCACCTGAGGGTGAGCTGTGAGCGCTGGCAATCTGTCTGCTGTCACTCTCCATCACTTTTCAATCCTCATTCCGCTCAGATACACACAAGTTGGAGTGCGTCTGCGACAACTCTTTAAAGACTTTCAGATCAACTTGAGTCATCTGACTGCAGCCTAACAGCTGGCTCTGTGATGACAGGGTCTGCATGTTCGGAGGCCCGGCCCGGCACGCTCTCCATCCGTCTCTGCCCTATATTTTGTAATTACCTCTTCCAGTTTAAAGGAAAATTTCAAAGTGAAAACTTTCCTGCTGTTAGACATTTACATACTAAAAGACAGTCAATTAGCAGCCGAAGCATCTCACCTTATGGAATGTGACATGTTACTGAATATGAGGGCCAATTTAGAGCAGGATTTCATTCAGTCGGAAACTTGATTGAGAGGAGGGTGTGGCTTTACAACAGCTGAGTCTACATAGAAGGATGTCTGCTTGACTTAACGTTCACTCCGTTACTCTGACACACACTTACAGTCAGAGGATAAATAAGATATCAGTGAAATGTATTTTCCACCCCTTCCTTCCCAGAGTTCACAGCACAGAAACAGGCTGTTCCCTTTAGTAATAGCTTTACCAAACTAGGCACATTGAGTGCAGAGGCGGCTTTGTACATCTAAAATGAATGCAGACATAATATCAAATTTCATAAAGAGCAATTTAATCATTTGGGCTGGTTCTATCTTATTACTGATTTAGACATTACTAAAGGTATATTTCTTTCTTTTGATCTCATTCTAGTCTGGTGAAGGAGTTTCAAAGTATTCCAGGTGTTCTTTACAAGGATCAGGATGGGTTATAGATTAGGTTCAGCTCTGTGGAAATGTATATAACTGATAGTTCCATGTTTTTAAAAGAGACACAGCAGAATGCTTTTATCTTGTCTCAACTAGTTCTCATTACTGCGACTCCATATTTCTGTGGCTTTCTTCTTATACTCTTCCAAAGAAGCCATCTTTGATGAGTCACATTACTAATACTTGTCCTGAGGTGGACCAAGAAAGTGAACTCTGGTCCGCCTACAAACCTCCTTCTGGATTTGGTTGAAGTGAACTCTGGTACGGTTCAAATGCATATGTGAATGGCAAGTGAACTGGACACCGCTTCAAAAGCAGGAAGTGGACAACAGCACAGGGCATTCTGGGTAAATGCAACCAAAACAAACATGCACTAGCGTTAGAAATAGTTTGTGGTCTTACCAAAAACAAAAGATAAATCCTACAGCTGCTAACATCTGACACTGCTTTATTTTTGTTTATATTTTGTGAGGAAGCTTCCAGTGTCTTCAGAGGTTTTTGTGTCATTTCTTCAGTGGTTCTTGGTGTAGCGCCCCTACAGGTGAGGAGGTAAACATGATAGTCAAAGGGTTTCGGTCTGTCCATCCATCCATTTTCTTTACACCCTTCTTCCCTAAATGGGGTCGGGAGGGTTGCTGGTGCCTATCTCCAGGTGTGTCCCGGGCGAGAGGCGGGGTCACCCTGGACAGGTCGCCAGTCTGTCGCAGGGCAACACAAAGACATACAAGACAAACAACCACGCACACACACACTCACACCTAGGGAGAATTTAGAGAAACCAATTAACCTGACAGTCATGTTTTTGGACTGTGGGAGGAAGCCGGAGAACCCGGAGAGAACCCACCATGCACAGGGAGAACATGCAAATTCCATGCAGAAAGACCCCGGGCCGGGAATCGAACCCAGGACCTTCTTGCTGCAAGGCAACAGCTCTACCAACTGCGCCACTGTGCAGCCCGGGTTTCAGTCTGCACAGTGTGAAACAAGGAAACAATGGAACAGTGAAAATAGAACAAATGTTGCCATTTTGGTCTGCAAGCGAACCAAGACTACCGGACTGTCAGGTGGAATAAAACATTCTTAGTTGATATTGGTATTTGTATTTTATATTTATAAAATATAAATAATCTTTGTGGTAAAATGTGTAAAGTATTATAAATACCTTTGTGATTTTTCTTTCACACTTTGTTTTTACTTCTTTTCATTCAGAACAGTATTTTTCTTTTTCACTTCAGTAGAAGTAAAGAAAATCATCGACTTTCCCAGCAGTATTATGAAAAACTTTGACTCTGGGAGAAACCAGAAATATTTACATTTACTAATTTATGTTTGAGGCCTCAGCTTTCAATGAGAACACATCAACCATTCATCACTAATAAAACACATTTATGAAGACTGAATATTTCATTTAGCAAAATAGGTTTAAAGTGATTTGGATTTGAATAGATACTGAATAACACCAGTTGAGAAATGTGTAAAATACTCAACAAAATAAAAACATTTCTTGTGTTATTGTTCAGTTGTTGTCAGTCAGTCTCTGACCATGTTAAGACCATTTACAATACAGTTTTAAAATGAAATGTTCTGTTAAATGAATCTGTTCCTGGTTTAAATCCAGGAAGGCCTGGATCTATACTCCCTCTGTTCTCTTTTGAAAACCTTTATTTGGTTTTAGATTTTTAAAAATGTTTTTTCTCCAGTGTAGAAATTAAATAATTCAAAAGAAAATGAAAAGCCAGGTTCACGCCAAAGCCTCCACTTTCCATTTGATGTTAGAACATAAACACTGACCTGTAAGGAGCATCTGGAGCTTCACTAAAACTTCTGAATTCAAATCGAGGTCTGGAGGAGAATGTGTTTTCTCTATGGTTTTTTTTTTTAGCTGAGCATATTGTGTGAATTTCACACACTTTATGCTCAGTTCTTGGTGCAATCCTTTTGATTTCCATCATCTTTTCCACCTTAATTTAGCTGCTGGCTGCACCCCCTTATTTGTCTCTTTGTATCGAGACACGTCTTGCTGAAACTGCTCTGTTCAATTAGCAACAATAATAGGCTCAGTAATTCTTCTCAAGGGACTTGTTGTTGCCGTGCATACTAAAGATTTTGATGTGAAGGGAGGACTTTCTAAAAGTGTGATTAGAATGTGGAAATCTGCAGAGGAAAGAACTTTTCAGTGTCATTCAGGGTAGCTTGCAGCTAGAGAGAAATCCTCTGAGAAGGTGGAAGGTACAAGACTGAGTGATGTAACTGCGCTTACATTTTGCACAATAACCCACCTACCTTTGCCTAACAATGAACTGAATACACTACATAATAAGTGCTGAATTATCCATCCATCCATCTTCTGTATACTCTTGTCCCTAGTGAATCTGGAGGGTTGCTGGTTCCTATCTCCAGCTACATTCCAGACAAGAGGTGGGGTCTCACCCTAGACGGGTCACCCTGGACGGGTCACCGGTCTGTCGCAGGGCAACAAGTACTGAATTATTTTTGGTGAAATAATCTTTGCAAAAAAAAATGCCTTGGCCATTATTGTGCACACTCCCTACCTCTGATCCAGGGTCTCAAAAGTCTACAATCAGCTGGAAAACTGCAACATTCAACCAATGTCACAGTAAAGAGATTAAAACGTGCAAACTTGTTAATATGTCTACAGCTGAGCGTGGTCACACAGCGTGGCAATCATGTCGATGTCAGTCTGTGCAAATCTCAACTTTATCAGAGTTGTAAACAAAACAGTTTGATGTGACCACCAGTTCTCACTGAGTGGTTTATTGAGGATGGTCTACACAGTGGTGAAAATTGACCTTCATGTGGACGTACCTGACAGAAGTCTGCTTTGAATTCACACTGAGTCTCCTTCAAGTATGAGTGGACGTCCCCAGAGTGAATATAAATGAACAAAACATCAGAAACAACAAATAAAAGAAAGACACTGAAGTCTCTGTATACAAAATAGTTCTCAAAATAAAGGGCTAGTTGAGACCAAAGCACCAAACTGGAGACATTTTGCCACCCAGAAAGAGAGAGAGAGAAGAAAAAACTATTATCTAAATGGAAATTATGGATGGAAATTATGGAGCTCCTTTTAAAGTATTATGTGATTAATTGATATATTGCTTATTGCGATAGGCTTAGATGTACAGAAACAAAATCCAAAGACACAGTTTGGGTGTCCAGCTCAGGCCAGTGGGTCTCTGGAGTCAGGCACTCAGCCACGGATCATCACTGAGGTTGAAGGATCCATGATGGAAGTCAAGCAGGTTAATGGGAACTTAAAGAAGATTCTGTAGGGCGACTAGGTGGGCCGGCAGCCTGGTGGGAATCCTCTGACCTGCTGGATGGCCTGGATGGTCTGGATGGTCTGGATGGTTAGGATGGTCTGGATGGTTAGGATGGTCAGGATGGTCTGGATGGTTAGGATGGTCAGGATGGTCTGAATGGCCTGGATGGTCTGGATGGTCTGGATGGTCTGGATGGTCTGGATGGTTAGGATGGTCAGGATGGTCTGGATGGTTAGGATGGTCAGGATGGTCTGGATGGTCTGGATGGTCTGGATGGTCTGGATGGTTAGGATGGTCTGGATGCTGTGGATGCTGTGGATGGTCTGGATGGTTAGGATGGTTAGGATGGTCAGGATGGTCTGGATGGTCTGGATGGTCTGGATGGTCAGGATGGTCTGAATGGCCTGGATGGTTAGGATGGTCTGGATGGTCTGGATGGTTAGGATGGTCAGGATGGTCTGGATGGTCTGGATGGTCTGGATGGTCTGGATGGTCTGGATGGTTAGGATGGTCAGGATGGTCTGGATGGTCTGGATGGCCTGGATGGTCAGGATGGTCTGGATGGTCTGCATGGTTAGGATGGTCTGGATGGTCTGGATGGTCTGGATGGTCTGGATGGTTAGGATGGTCTGGATGGTCTGGATGGTTAGGATGGTCAGGATGGTCTGGATGGTCTGGATGGTCTGGATGGTCTGGATGGTCTGGATGGTTAGGATGGTCAGGATGGTCTGGATGGTCAGGATGGTCAGGATGGTCTGGATGGTCTGGATGGTCTGGATGGTCAGGATGGTCTGGATGGTCAGGATGGTCTGGATGGTCTGGATGGTTAGGATGGTCTGGATGGTCAGGATGGTCTGGATGGCCTGGATGGTCTGGATGGTCAGGATGGTCTGGATGGTCTGGATGGTCAGGATGGTCAGGATGGTCAGGATGGTCTGGATGGTCTGGGTGGTAAGGATGGTCTGGCTCTACTGTAGGTCACTGAGCTGTGGAGTAGCAGAGGGAAGATGAGGGGATTGCAGAACAAAGGCTTACACTTTCTTGTGGTAATAAGAGTACATTCTAATTTTATGACCACATTCTCACAATGAGAAATGTCATGTTTCAATATAAACTGAGACACACAGGCAGAGTCCCCAGGTCTGTGTATTATTAGAGCCTTTCTGAATAAATTTGAGGCGTTCTGGGTGTTTTCTAGTGTTTCCTGAAGCTGATGTGGGCTCACATCAACAACATTTTGTGCTTGTTTTGATTGCATTACTGGTACGTGTCACAGCTCTGCTCCCCCGGCTCCTCTGTGTCCCTCTCATACACACACCAGACAAATCAAATTAACCTTAATGCTGCTGAAAAACAGCAAACAATTGGTTAAAGACGACATCTGGCTTGAGGTGGACAGAACCTGAGTTAGTAGTGCGATTTACTTTGGCAATGATAAACTTAAAAGTAGAAGTCTGGTGCACCCAGGTGATGTGTGAATTTGAATAACAGTAGATAATTCAGAGCTTGAAAAGAAAACTGCGTTTCTTTAAAAGATGTGGCAGCAGTAAAGATTGTATGAATTGCACAAAGACAAAAAAAATCAAATAACTTTATGCAAAAACGTGGCAGAAGGCTCACTGGATGGAGACATGAGACTGGAGAGCAGAACTGGACTCCAGCATGTGGTCCTGAGTCGGGCGGCTGAAAACATCCAACCCTAAAATACCTACAGCACATTAAAATGAATACACAATTTGTGCATAAAGCAGGCATCATGAAATTACAGTAATACAGTTTGGGACAAAAGAGGCAATCCTTCGTGGCAGAAATCATTTAGCTTTGGTGTAACTTAATAATTTCCCAGTTATCCCCTGTTTTCCAATTAGCTTATCACACATGACAACTGGGTGCAGGAGTTGAATGATGGTTAGTTGTGTCATAATTATCCATCTGACTCTTAACTCTGACTGGGAATAACATTCACTTTTTCCCCCTCACTCATTAAGGAAACAAAACAGAAAAACAGCTTCCTCACAAAGGTTGGACAGTTGGAGTTTGTGGCACCTGATGTGAAAATGGAATCAAGGACAGAGACTGAAATAGACGAGTCTTGGTGACAGGGTTGTTATATTCTGGTCTTTGATGAACACAATATCTCTGGAATAGTCTGTCCCAACCCAAATGAGAAGAGCTGACGCTCATAGCTCTGCATTTACTCAGGTTTTCCCTCACTAACAGCCTGTGCTGGAACAACAAGCGACATCTCCCATTGTACACACGGAACCCAACCTGGTCAACATCCACATTTTGATTGATTTAAACATTTTTTTTTGCACACATTAAATTTTTTTAAATTGTGTTTGCACCTGTTATACACAAGTAAACAGTTTTTGGTTTTTAAAAACTCAAATTGTGGTGTTTCCATGTCCACTGCGTACATCTTAAAAATAACATATCTTACTCAATATTGACTCTTTTTTGTTGCACTTGGTGTACACATGCTGGCAGAGTTAATGCTAGACAGGGAACGGTAAATTGTGAAAAAAGGGAATTAAGAACTACAACTACATTCAGCCATTTTCAGAATGTTCCTGTCTTCACCATGCTACAGCAGACATGTTGCTTTAACACCTGTCTCTCACAATGCAAGCTCCCTTACACATCATGAGTACACAATGGAACAACTCACTGGTTTGTTAAGAGAGAAAAAAATAATATCATTTAAAGACGCTTGGATGTAGTTTGTTCGTAGTTACAGTCCAGGTCAGGATTACAGACAAGTCAGAAGTTATGAGAGAAAACAGAGGAATGATTCTTTACAGTCCTGGCCACTAGAGTTTATGGACACCACCTAAAGGCTCATTTATTACAATATTTTTAAAGCAACAGTTTGTAGTTGAAAATAATCTAATTAGTACAAATCTGGGTTTGTTTTTGAGATTCTGCTGCTTTTATTGTGACGGTGCTCTATGTATAACAAAATGAAGGTTTTAACAAGCTTGTACTTCTACCTATACTTTTGTCCTGTCTACACTTTGTGTTCTTGCCATTGACAGGTACTTAAATATTGTCTCTCTCTCTCTGTACTAGTTTTATATTGCGTTTTTATTGTCATTTTGTGTTTTTTCTTTCTTGACTTGTGTATGGGCGGGTTGAAAATAAAGAAATATATAATAACAGATAACAGATGAAGGGATTATCCCCTGCTGCCATTTGCATGTGGTGGTGAGAAAGATGAAGCAAGGGTAAAGAGCAGCCTCTAAAATAAAACCCAAGCCTGGTCCTCATGCACATCCTGCACAGCTGCAGCATGTCTGTGTGTGGCGTGCCCCCTCGCCATGTCTGATAAGTCTGACAGACGGAGGCTAATTCATCCAGGTGATAAGGCGTGTCATTGGCTCTTTGTGCTCTGCGGCCGTCGCTACTGTGCTTAATTTGACCTGCTGGTCAATATTAGCTCTGCAGCCTCCGACTCAAAAGGACATATTTGTTCACCCTGAGCCCCCTCACCCCCCAAACCCACACAGAAAACAAACACACACTCCAAACTCACACTCACGCAGGGGACCGATGGCACTGATAACACGGAGCAGTCAGTCACTGCAGTACTGAGCCTACATGGAGACAGTAACAGCAGATGTTTGATGGCCAAGCAGGGCGTTCTGGGTGTGTGTGTGCGTGTGTGTGTGTGTGTGCGTGTGGGTGTGTGTGTGTGTGTGCTGGGGCTTGGACGTCTGCCTTTACCAGGATTTTAGTTTACTCTTTAGAGCTGCATCTTATCCCCGTGACCCGACTAGCAAACACCGAATGTATTCTTCAGCCATTAATCCATTAGTCTTAATGGAAGCTTTAGAGACTCTGATGTATGTGACGGGTTTTCCTCAGCGGATGTCAGAGACTGTTTTAAAAAAGATGTTTCTGCTCATAAGGAAATGTGTATTTCTGGGAATGTTTCAGATGCACTTCAGATAGAAAGGTCCAAATGTGAAGGTGGAAGAGCAGGACCAGAGTTCCAACCAGCTCACCTGTGAATCCAAGGTAGGGAATAGATTTGGCGTTTGTCATTACACAGCTCATGCGTATCTTAAGTTTCCAAATCCTATATAAGGCTTTAAAGTGGGAGGGTGAGGGTGGACTGTGTGAGTGTTTCAGCTCACATCCTGTTTGTTTCGACTCTGCAGTTCTTTGAGGGTAGCAAGGTAGCGGCTCACTGGGTTTAGATTGTTTGTCATTTAGGATTTCAAGTGGAACTAACAAGCCTATAAAATGGTAACGAGAAGAAGACGCGAGGAGGCGGAGGGCTTCTTGAGGAGGATAAAGAGGGAGAGATGTTCAACGTGACATTTGGAGACTGGAGAGGGAGACGGAGTGAAGAGGGAAGGAGGAACAAGAGACGGATGGTTAGGAACAAAGGGTGTGAAGGGAAATAAGAGGTGTGGGTATGAAAGGTAAGAGGTTGAGTGGGAGAAGACTCACGTGAAATGGTTTGTGAGATTTAGTTACAACATCAGGTTGTTTCACACTTTGATCTGTCTGCCCCTTCCTTCACTCCTTCCTGATTCATTCTTCTGTTTGTTCCCAGCACCAGCTTCATGAAACAGCTTTTGTTTTAAAGCCAGTGGCACACACACACACACACACACACACACACACACAGACTTTAGAAAAAAAAGCCACATGTGGACTACCGCTGTTCCTCACCGCCGACACAAGGTCAGGTTAAAAATTAAATCAAGAACAAAACTTCCTCTATGAACTGAAGATTGAAAATTTGCAACACTTTGGCTGCTGAGACCCTTATAGAAATATGAAATAAAAAATAGAAGAACAGCAACAAAAGTATTTTTCTTGCCTTCCTATCATGAGTGATCATGAACCATTCATTCAATACAATGTCAGAGAATATTTGGTGCAACACCCAGTTTTACTATTATTTTAAAACCAAACTAAAAAAAATGAAAGAATTGAAGTTTTAGTCTGTTTAGCATCTTATATTAGCATAGTTAGCATGACCTGCATCTCCAAAGCAGTCTGTGTCTTCTCTGCAGTGAACAGATCTGTGGCAGCCAGAGGTTGAAAACGTAAAGAGGTAAGCAGAGCAGCTTTGCTGTGATCTGTTTAACCTTCCTGTTACCTGCTCTGACTCCTGTTCTCACTCTAAATAAACCACATATACAGTCTATCTAAGCATGTTGTAGATGTACACTGGAAAAAGAAAGTAGTTGTACCAACCTCATTGAATTGCTTCAACTGGTAACAAGTAATTCAGTGAAGTTTATCCAACTTGATAAATTAAGTTGGATAAACTTGACAAGTTTAAGCCAGTCTTACTCCAATAATTTAGTTTACTTCAAATAAAGAGGTAAACTAATAAATGATTTCTTGTTTAAGTTTTTTTCCACTCGGGTGACCTTTAAAATGACAGAGATAATGAAAATGGTGCTGGACATGCGGCAAAGTCATCAGGCTGGGAATTGAACCTGTGACGGCCGTATTGATGACTAAGGTCTACCTATATTTGTTGTGCTCTACCCCTGCAGCACTACAGCACCCTGGTTACAAGTAAAGTCAAAGTAAAAGGTTCTGTTTAGTTAAAAAATTTAAACTTTTAAGTTAATTCAACACAAAAAAGTAAGTTGTCGTCACTAAGCCAAAAGAATTGAGATTACGGTAATATAAATAAAACCATAAATTGAACTACAGCCCAAATACAGTTTTTAGAGTGTAGCATTAAAACATACAAAGCAAAAACAGACCTAAATGTACTTATTCATATGCAGATTTACATGTGTCACTATTCTCACTCATCCTGGTAGAAACCAGCCTATTCTTCTACACTTTGCTTCATCCAGATGACCTGGACACTCGGTTTGTTGAAAATGGAGGGACATGGAGACAGAAAAAAGTGGAAAGGGAGAAAAGTGATGAAACGGGTTAAAGGGAAAGAAGGAGACGACAGTAGAGGAGAGAAATTAGCATGGAGAGAATACAAGTCAACAGAAGTCTATTTCTAAACCAAAGCAACACAAAACAAACTACAAAGTCACTGAAATGCACTTCACAAGTTATTATCAGGTATGAAATCTGGAATATGGACTCCTCCCTGTTCAGTATTGTTCAGCTGGAACCCAACTGGATTTCTGTGTTTATATGAGTTCATCAGTCATCTAATAGTGGACCTGCTGTAATATGAAGGTAAAAAAAAAGCAAGCAGCAGATGTGGAGAGGATTGTCAAGCTGTGTCCACTTTACTCTGGTCCAGTTAGAACGGTCTGATCGCTGAGACTTTATGATTTTTGTTTTGTCATTTCTTAAGTAAGACCACCTGACCTGAGAGACTGAAACAGCAGGAAAGCTAAAAGCATTTATTTAGTCCAGTATGAAGGTTTCCAACAGGCTCAAACGGGCAAGTCAGTAATTGTAATTACTGCAGAGTGCTTGCTGTTCACTGCTCATTCCTTCATCACCTGTGGTTTTAAACCATGAACTCTGTAATGGGTCCTCCTGTCTAAAAATAATAAAAAACACAGGTTGTGTTTCAAACTGTGGCTGGGAATCACTTCAACATTTACTTTGGCTTTAGCATCTTTGTAAAGCATTCAAATACTTTTGTTTCATTAGGAGTGGTGCAATCTTTTCAAATCAACAAAATAGAAGTCTTAATCAAACACTTCAATGTACCTTTGAAGTCTTCCCTTTTCATAGGTAAGAGTGACTCAGATTTTCTGAGTTGTGTTCTGTTCTAGACTCTAAAAGCTGTTGCTACGAGAACATGAAACACATTCAGTGTGAACGTGATGTGCTCTATGCACAGCAATCATATTGTCTTGGAGATTTCTGGGAAGATGTTCGCCAGACTTATAAAAATCCAAACATATAAAGTAATTGTGACCCAAGAAAAAAAAAAACCCAAAAAACCTTGCTCTACAATCAGGATCTTCATACAGGAGAGGAGAGCCAGTGAATTCTGCACTGATTCAGTGATGTGACCTGGAATGGAGTTTTCCTCCAGTATGGCACGTCGCACCTTCCGCTTCCGTTCAGGCTCTGTCCTTTCATGAATTCACATTGTACACATTCACCATTTCTATGCGTATTGTTGTTATAAGAGTCAATCAGACAGCCACATATATATATAGTGAGTGAGTATATAATAGTGATTGGAAGGTGAAAGTTTCTCTGACTGCAAATACAATCAGGGGAAGCCTCCTGAATCAGTAGGTTGAAGCCACTTCAGCATCAATAACTGAAGTGGTTGTTTTCTGAAGGAGCTGCTCACGTCCTTGTGCAGGAATTTTGTCCTTTTTTCTATTTAACTTTGCCTTAATTCAGGATTGCCTTGCAGTGATAGCTGGAGGAACGGAGGGTGCAGGACTACTGTTAAGGACAGAAACGGAAAGAAGAAAGCAGTGAGTGTATTGCCGCACTCACTGCCAATGTTAAGAAATACCACTGACACAAAGAAAGGAGAACAGTTACAAGGTTAGAAGCTCAGTACTGCCAGAGGTCACTGAAGTCCTTATGACTCTGCATGAACCGGCCAAAATGCAGAAATCAGTCCTCAGTGTCGCAGCTGAGTGACGAAAATCTCACGATTTTGTTCTCAGCATTACATCATCCACCACTTCTTCTCAGAACCTCCTGGTGAATCTTCTGCATGTGAAACTGTTGCGGCTGTGAGGAATTAAATACTGTTGGACCAAAACACTGAGCTCCCCTGGTTCGGCTCTGATCCCACGAACGTCTCACCGATGCCTTCTGCTCTTTTATTGGCTTCAGATAACATGGAAAACAAAATGAGATGTTGCAGCTCCTCCTCCAAGCTTCAGAACTTGTGTGGTTCTTCAGTTCAGTTGTGTGGTAGACCAACCCTACGACAAACTACTGTGAAGTGTCCTGCAGTGGGGGGTGAGGGGTCTGACAACTCGGTTCAGTGGGTTTAGTGTGTGTGAAAACAAAACCACGTGGCCACGTGCCGACTGTTGAACTTCCATCCTGCCATGCTGGACCCTCTGGGGCTGTGCTGATTCAGGGTCTCAGCCGCCAAGCTGGGAAAGTGGCTTCAGCAGATTTAAGGAGAAACACTGACAGATGCTGCCAATAAAAGTTCACAGTTAGAAACAGAACTCTGTACTCTGGAAAGCCCTCTGGTTCATGATCAAAGTTTGAATTGGAACCACCCCAGACTAGGTTAATTTATAGATATTAATCAATAATTAATGAATATTAATACTTTCTTTTATTTTTTTCACCTTACACCTTCCCCCTTGCAGATGAAGAACCTTCAGCATGAGCTGCAGTTGTAGAGACGCTGTCTCAAACCGGCTCACATCGTCCCACTTATGCCGACTTTTCAGCTTCAAAATCATAACCATCATGGCAGAAGGTTTATTTGCTGTTAGTGGTGCTGCACTCACTGCCAGAGGCCTCTGAGACAAGATACCCACACCTCTTATTTCCCTTCAGCTGCCTCTGTCTGTGGTCAGTGTGCATAAACACTGTTGAGTTCAACGCAATAAAAATGCTGTGATTACAGACTGTTGGCTGCAGCGTTGATGTAGCTGCATGCTTGAGTAGAACAGAATGGATGGAGTTATAGGATGTGACTGGGCCAACTGCTGTTGTGGATAACACTGCATGAGAACTTAACTTACTAAAGCAATCGGTGAGGATCACCAGCACTCGTTCTTGGAGCTAGAAGCCGAACCCTTGAGCAAGGCAGTTATCAGACCTCCTGGTTTCAGCCAGATGTGTTCAGGAAGAGATTCATACTGCTGCCGCAACGCTTCCTTTGTGATGTGACGGCGGTTGTTATTTGTTGTGATGTCATATTGCTCTTCACCATATGCTTCCCCCTGGAGAGACCAGGCTCTCCGTTGATTAGCTGAACAGCTTGGGAGCCCACAGGCCGCAATGCTGGATGACCTCTGGGGGTGAGTGGGGAGGCATGTAATTTGCTTGATGGTGTAAGGTTATAACACTTGCGCATGTTTGGGTGTGCGTGCGCGTTTCTGTGTGTGTGTGTATACACAGGCGTCATGATTAAAATGCTTCCCTTGATTACAATCTGTGATTTGTAAGTGAATCAAAAAAAGCTGTTGATAAATGAACACGACGCGTTATGCATTTTATTGTCTCCTGAACCCTGCTGTTACTTCCTGGTTCTGCCAGCTGATGTCATGTTTAGGGTTCTGTTCTGTTATTTGGTCTCCCTGATGCGAGTCAGATTAATCTATGCCTGTAAAAATTTTCGCCTGGCAGCCATCTTGCTCCTATCTTGGCTGCTTCCTGTAAAGGAACTGCACAGAAAAATCTCTCACTATTATGTTTGCATTGTGTAGCTGATCTCTATGGTTGGCCAGAGATTAAAGTCTCATCCAACTTATCTTTTTTTTTTTTTTTTTTTACTCTGTCATGGAGTCCAGCAGGGCTCCTAACTGCCCACACCACAGCGCTATGGCCACTGCCCTCTGCACCAATCACCATCTGCTCCACTGGTGCTGAAGAACAAACATAAAATTGCAGAAAGAACCAGAAAGTTTAGGCAATGCTCAACCAGTCAGGTGAACTAGAACTACAGTTTAGTCCACATCTTCAACAAGCAGTGGTTTCTCCATAGCTGAGGGTCCAGGCCGTCTGGACGAAGCAGAGCTACAACAAAAGGCTGTTTTTTTTTTCAGTTCTTATACTTATCTAGCAACTCAGAACAAGAACATCTGGCTTATATACTTCACTCAACCCAGAACAGGAATAAAACCTATTAGTTAAAACAAAAAGATCCAGAGAAACTCCTATTAGTTTACACAGAGAAACTCCTGGTGAACCTATTTTTATAACTTTAGGTCTAGTTTTGTCAGAACAATAATCCTACTAGTTTATAAATGCAACTTATTCTTATTAATATTAAATACAGATATATAGTACTTTTACTTTTCTTTACTATTAGTTTATCCAGAGAATTATGGAGTACTTTTTGCGTTTTCTTTGTTATTTTGTTCGTATTTCCTCTAATTCACATAAAACACATTTAATTGCCTGGTTGCTGAAAATGAGCAATATAAATAAAATGACCTTATCTTACCACTACATCTCCGGTCCACTGGGCATTCACATCAAACCATCCAGTCATAGTTAAACGGACCAGAGTTTGATCAGAGCGGACTAAACAGGGCTGGTGTGAACGCACAACAGGACAATAATCCCAAACACAAAGTCTGACCTACAGCTGAGTGGCTGACCACGACACCTTGCTTATTTTAGAACAATTGCTATGGGCACCAACCATTGTGGCACCAATAATGTTGCACAAAATATTTTAGTAAAGCTTTTCCTTACTGGTTGGTGTTTTTAAGCTTTTTCAATGATGTCAAATAACAATTAATTTATTTAAAGGATTTTTACACAATTTCACCATTGGTGCCAATAATAGTGTAGTGAAACTCAACAACTGCTTCAATCACAATAGGTTTAAATTCCAGCAAGACACCAGTTCTAAACGACGACGGCAGAAATTTGCAAGAAAACAATTCAGAAATTTGGAGATTAATGAGAGAAATTTTCTAGTGAAAATGATTGAAATTTGAGTTTGAAACATAAACATTTGCTCAATAAAAGTCTTTTGAAAGTCAGACATTTCCAGGTTTATTTCTAGCAAATTTCTTGTCAGATATTTACTCCTTCTTTTTGTTCCTCTGTTTACAATGGCCCTAATATGCTGCCGTACTAAACAGCTGGTGCAGTAAAACCTTTATTGGCCAATATATGACTGTACATTTCCTGGGAATGTATCCTCCTATCAACACTATAGCTGTGCATTATAAGGAAGAAAAGTGGCAATGTCTCAGGAGGTTTAACTTTTTATTGTGAAGAACCAAAAATGAAACAAATGCTGGAAGAAGACAAACATCAACTGCAGAATAATTCATAGAGTTAAATTCAGATTGTTTATCTCAGTTTTATGATGTCTTTGCTGGTCAAATGTCACAAAAAGCCATCAGACCCATGCAGTGTTGCAGGAACATTGTGACACTGCAGGCAGTTAGGATCCTTTATGATTCTGTTATTGTCTTATGTACAAATGAAATGAAAGTGATGCTACAGTGGTTTAACAGGTGGAGCCCCTGCAGCCCTCTAAATGACCCCACTTTTTAACTCGCTGCCTTTCAGAGGCAAAATAACTGAAAGCTGCATGTGGTGCAAAGTGGCCTATTACAATAATACAGCATAATCCTCTGAAATGTACTTCCTTTTATAGTCTTAGGCTCCTCCTTCCATCCAGGAGGGTTGAAATCACTGTATATACCTGAGGACTTATTCCCAGTATTCTTTGTATATTTTTGTGATATTCCTTCTTAGAATTATTAGACATCCCAAAACCAACTGAGAAGGACTGTGAAAGCGTTTCTAAAACTCTCTGAGTGACTGTAAATCCCCTCAGGTTAGTGTGGTATGGTTAAAGGAGGATTACCTGAAGCAAACTGCATGAATGTTAGCTGGAGAAGACAGAGGATGATATGCTGCGTTATCATCCAGCGAGGTTTAAGTGGCCTAAAGCAGCACTAGTGACTCACTCGCTCTAGTCAGCAATGACTCATTAATATATGCTTAGATGAGGTGATATATATTTTCAATGTGCTTTTCAATGTCATATTTTCTACCATTAACACCTTTTTGGTAAACCTCCAGTAGTGCAGAAATAATTGGTTACTCTGTTTAAACTGGATCAAATCTTAGCAATACTTAGAAAAGCAGAAAATATTTCATATGTTTTGGCTGATAAGAATAAAAAAGTTACATCTTAAAAACTTTGATGGGAATAAAACATTTCTTACCAATCAGCTCAGAAAAGTGAAACTCGTATATTATATAGAATCATCATGTACTCAGCCTTTGTTTCTGCTCATTTTGATGATATTGGCTTATAGATAAAATAAACCCAATTTTCTGAGACACATTCAGTGTCTGAGAAAATTAGAATACTGTTACAAAGGTCATTAGTGGAAACTCCTGATCAGTGAATGAAGTCAAAACACCTGCAAAACTTTCCTGAACTTTTAAACACTTTCTCACTCTGGCTCAGTCTGTTACATGATCACGTTAGACTGCTGAGTGGACAGACGTCCAGTAGACAGTCAGACATCCTTCACAAGGACAGGAAGACACTAAGGTCAATGCTGAAGAAGCTGATTGTTCAAAGTTCTATATTCAAGCATATTAATGGAAAAATTAACGTAAAGAAGAAGTGTGGTAGGAAAAGTTTCCCCAGCAACAAGAACTTCAGCCTTAAGAGGATAATAAAGTGAAATCCATTCCAGAAGAGCCACACACAGACGAATGCTAGACATGGGATACAAATGTGGCATTCTCATGTCAAAGCACTGCTGGATCAGAGACAACATCAGAGGCGTTTTACTGGCTGAGAAGAAAAGGAACCTCGACACTTCATACTTACTCTGCTGACCAGCTGGATGGAGATGCTGCTTAGATTTTCCAGCCGGTCTTGGTACCAGCCCACACTACTAGAGGTACCTAAGGGGGGAAAAAAAACAAACTACAGTTACAAAGGAGCATGAAGACTGGACTCTAGAATGATCTAAGAAGCTCATGTGATCTGATGAGTCCAGACTGACATTCTTCCAGAGTGATGGGCAAACCAAGGTAAGATGACAGGCAGATGAAGTGTTGCACCCATCATGCAAAGTGTATACATGTAACAGCCTGTAGGGGGCAACGATGTGATCCAGGGCTGCTGCAGTTGGTCAGGTCAAAGTTCAGCTGACTACCTGAAGATGCTGAAAGAGCAGGTTGTTCCATCAGTGGGTTATTTTCTGTCCTTATGACACGGTGACATTAAAAGATGACAACAGCAAACTTCATCAGACTGAGATTGTTTAAGAGTCCTTCAGGGAAACATCATGTTGGAACATGGATCAGAGTCCACAGAGTCTCAACTTTGACCTCACTGAGAGTCTTTGGGACGTGCAGGAGAAAGTTTTTATTTTCACTCAGTGGTCAGACTCTCCCATCATCACTAGAAGATCTGAGTGAAAAAAAAATATGCCACAGTGGATGGAAATAAATCTGATAACCAGAACCAGAAGCTTCTCTGAACAATCCTGCAGTGAATGTGAGTTGGAATTAAAATCAGGAATGTGCAGTCCAGTGATGCTGCAACACCTGAACAACAAAGTGCCTTTCTGAAATATATTTCTTTTTCTAACAGTCTACAGTGGCCCAAGGTACTGAGGATTTAAATGAATGTCAGTTTGCCACATTTTGTCTGTTTATACCACAGATCAAAGTCAGAGGCAGTGCAATAAAATATTTGGGGTTAACTTTTTGTTTTGGTTGCAGTTTTTTTCTGACCAAGCAGTGTAAATATGATACCTGGTTTGTTTTGGTCTCTTTTTTAAAACAGCATCATATAATGTAGGCTACTATAGATTTGGTCACATTGGTATTTCAGCTGCAAAATTCCTGAAAACTAAAAGACACAAAGATCCAGAGGATTTTATTCAACCCAGAGCAGGAACTGGAACAAACTTAGAATCCAGAGAAACTATATTAGTTTATAGAGGAACTACTCATTACCTTAGATCAAAATCTAGGACCATCTATTTAATAAAATCAAACATGGAGAACCAACATCCAGTTTTATCAAATCATGAATCCAGAGAAACCCTTACTAGTTTATAAATTCTGATTTTTATTAAACATGGGAAACCAATATGTAGTTCTATACTTTTACCTTTTTGTAAACTTTTTATACTTTTATTTTTCTCTTGCGTTTCTTTTGTTAGTATTTCCTCTAACTCATGTAAAGCACTTTGAATTGCTGAAAATTGTTGCAGAAAATGTGCAATATAAACAAACTGACCTTACCTTATAAACACCAGAAAAGACATTCTGTTTCCACCGACAGGAACATAAATGGACTGAGACAAAGTATTTGATCAGCAATTTTTTCTTCTTCTGAATAAAAGTCTGAACTGTTTGTGTTATTATACCCTGAATCTTGGTGCAGTCAGACTGCTCGCTTATAATGACCTCAATGAGGCACTGTTTTCATCCGACTGCCCCTAAAGGTGAAGATGATGATGATGATCTGTGGGGAGGAGGAGGAGGAGGAGGAAGAAGGGATGTCACCAGTTAATAACCTCAGCCTCCCCCTGCCTGTCAGCATCATGATCGCAGAAAGCACCGGGAGCTCTCCACGGAAGGAGCCGCGTCGTGATGACCGACAGTGAGCGGAGCTGCAGCCCGTGACGCCCGACGTTTCCTCCACCCAGCCGGGTAGATATCTCAGCGCTGCGCGGTGGGATCGCTGGAGCCTTGGCACACACACATACACACACACGCTCAGAAGCTGCCTCCGTCTCTCCAGAGTGCACTTCGAGACTATTCCTCCGAGGCTTCTCCTTCTCTCCATCTGGGAAATTGAGAACTTCGTGGGGAGCAGACCGCTGCAGGCGGAGGATAAACGGACCCACGGATAGGTGTCCGCCGGCCGGCTGCGCGTCTTTCTGCGGCGCGCAAAGCAGAGCTGCTGGAAGTGTTCCCGTCCCGCCTCACTAGTCCAGTACTCCCTCAACCCCGAGCCTTCGGACCGGGCGTCCCGAACACGACCAACATGGTTCTCCTGAGGTTCCTGCTCGCTCTTCTCCTCCCAGGTAAGAGTCGCTCTCTGCTGTGATTCTGGAGACCAGAGCCAGAAACAGAAACCGGCTCCTTACAACTTTACCAGACACGATCACTGAAAGTGAACTTCACTTGTCTTCTTGTTTTCTGATCCAAACTTCATTCTGGACTTTTTTTCTGGACTCTCTCCTCAGAGGGAGGATAGATGGAACTTTCTCGCGTTTCAGCAGGAAATTCAAGATAAAAAATGTGAATATATTTTAGAGTCAGAGGTTAGTTTCTGGTTGTGGTTTAGTGGGAGAAAGACTGTAACTCTACTTACATAAAACGCCACTAAGCTATGCCCTTCCAACTGAAAGGTCCCCACTGATCAACCTGTCAATCAGTCACATGTCAGGGTTATTGGAGGGAGTGTTCCTCCCAGTTCCTCCCAGTTTACCCAGCTGGATGCACAATTACTACACCAGTAGCACTTATAAAGAAAAAAGGAACATAAAAATATCTTTCAAAGGAGTGTAAACATATATTTCTCCCGTTTTCCTGAAAAACATACAGAATATGCAGATGTAAAAGTAACGCAATTCTCAAATCGTGCTTTAGTTATGATCAAGATCTCTAAAACCTTCAGGAGAAGTAATAAAATATTTTTATGGATAGTTTCTGTAAGAAAATCTAGTCTAAGCTATGGGAAAAAAAATCAGATTTACTTTTTTTTTTTTTTTTTTTTGCTCTGTAAATCCTTTCCTCTTTCTTCCTCTCCAGAGGGAACATGGATACAGTAAAACATCTGGGAATTTTTTTGAAGCTTTTCAGAAGTTAGTCTCCTTTATTATATTTTAATTCAAGACCAATTTTGTCTGATTAAAGGTCTCGATGCGACTCGTGCTTTCTCCCGGAGAGCGGGGCCTTTTGTCTCATCTGAACAACAAGCCGGATCTCCTGAGGATTTGATTTGCACCACATGTTCAGCTGCATTTCTTGAGAATTTCAGATCCCTTTAACACAAAGTTATTTATCTGAAATGCTGCCTCTTGTTAGAATAAAGGGAGATAAATTCCTTGTGGGTGTGAGCGTGCTCCAGATGACCAGCTTGTTGAGTTCAGCTCCATGTCTGTGTGTGTTCCAGGCTTCAAACTCTGGAACAAATTAACACCAATAACAAAACAAAAAACAAAAAAAAATCCCCAAAAAACAATGAGCTGTGAATCATACCATATTTAATAGGTGTGGTTGAAGCTGCAGAAACCGTTTTGTAATTTCACACTGCAGTGTGGAACAGGTTTACAGGTAGATGCTGCTGGTCCAAATTCACTGCAATTATCTGGCTCCGGAAAATATGAGAAAATATTCAGGCTCATAATTCAAGGAGGCTGGGTAGTTTTTAATATCTGAAGGAAACACAAAAGGTGAAATAGTTTTTTACAAACAAACAAACAAACCAAAACAAACAAAAAAATAACACAGGCAGTTTGTAGGACTCAGAATGGGCTCTGGAGGAGTGATGGGGGGTTATTGATTATTTCATCAGAAAAATCACACAGTCAGAGGGGATCTTTCAGCTGTGCCGCGTTTGGACACGTTACCTGCTACGGTCAAATATTTGTTCAACTCAAAGGCTTTAAGACGAACTGAAAACTGGACGTACGTGATGTTGATGATTGATTTTTAAAAGACAAATTTGCTTCCAGAAATACACTTTTTGTGTGATTGAGATGACATTTTGTTGGTCATGCGAATAAGGAAAAAAAAAATTCTTAATCTCTGTGGGATTCTTTGCATTATAAATAATATAAAGAATATCTCTCATACTTGTGTTTGGTCGCCAGGCAGAGTTTATGTTCAACTGAATTTCAGAAAATTGTGTGGTGTAATGGTAACAGGGTCAGTGATATTGAAGCAGTCCACTGGACTAGCTGTATGTAATTTACCATCATTTCCTGTTTATTATCTCACTGGATGTTTTGTAAAGATATTTTTTCTCAAAAAGTAAAGAAGAAAATAGAAGAAAAACATAAAGCTCCATCTGCTTGGTGTTTTCAGTTTGTCCTCCTCAGTCCTTCCAGGTGCAGGCGGCCGGCTCTCCCATCAGCGCCTTTATCAGGGCCGAAGCAGAACTAATGAAATTCTCCCACGGTGGATTTAAACGAGAGCTTGTTCTGTACTGCGGCATGGCCCTTCTGTGTTCATTAGTCCTGTTAATGATTGTCCAGCGTGTTCTGATGCTGTGACGTTGAGTGACAGGCTCATGTATCTCCAGGTCCACCCCTTTCACCCCCCCTCCCTGAAGGCTTTCAGGTCGTGTCTGACTCGTTCTTTTTTTCAATCTCAATCTAAATTCCCCCTCGGATTCAGCTGCGCGTCAGAATAAATTGTTCAAGTCGTTCAATGAGGAAGTGCAGTCAACCGACACCGGTGTGCAAACACATTTGGAGCAGCGGTGTTTGACGTCTTATCGGCGCTCAGACAGGTGTGCGTGTTTGTGTGTATTTTTAGGGGGTTGGAGTGAATTTGTAACATGGTTCACTTTGCGTAGACGCCTCCTGGGAGTTTTCCAGGACATAAAGTGATACTGATACTTTGGAAGTGTAGCCGTTCAGCAAACAGGTCCTCATCACTCCTCGTTGGCTCTCCTTTAAACGTCCTCATGTCTCTGGACCGGCTGCATCACCAGGGGACAGTCTGGCAGAAATGGATCCCTGGGTTATGCTTTCCTTCTCCACATGCAGAAACCAATTAATAAACACAGATAACTACATGTCTGATAATACTAAGAATTGCTCTTTTTTAAATTTTCACACTTAAAGTAATGTTTCCACATCTGATTAAATCAGCTGGGTTTTCATGCATCTGGACATTTCTCCATCAATCTAATTGTTAATAATTAAAATGCATTATTTTTTTGTTGTTTTAACAAATAGATGTTGCAGAAAGTGGATTTTAAACGATATCTGCTCACCGTACAGTAAACAGATGTCTGTGTTGTTCCTCCTGCCCTCTGATGGAATGGCCCCCTGGGTGGAGAGCCACAATGGCCAAATCTCACCACCACTTTTTCAGTAACTGTAAGCTCATGTTTTAATGGAGATTTTTGTGTTATCGTTTTCATGGATTTTTCATGTAGCACAGAAACTTTCATTTGGTTCTCTTCCAGATCACTTCCTTCTGGGAGCGGTACACATCTAGAAATCAAACTGCATCATTTTCTTACTTAATGAAGTCATTAAATTTAGTAGTGTTTTGCTCATCAGTCGGTTCCTTTTCTACACCCGTCAGTCTCACCAGGCCGTCACAGGGCAACAAACCAGATCAGTCCGTCACAGTTAGGATCTCTCATTACCTTCCTTGTGTTTTGTTCCTTGCTGTGAGACAAAACCTGAAGAAAACCCAGACCTGCTCCCAGAGAGCATCAACACAATATCTCTGCATGAATTCAGCTTTTAGATGATCGCTTTTTTCAACATGTTTAATCTTCAACTTATCAAACTATCCAAAAAGAGCAAAACCATAGATATATATTTATTTGTTTTTATAACTTTGCTTAAAAGAAAACTAAACCTTTAAATAGGGAATAGAAATGCTATAAACTTGATCATATATATTCATTTCATAACAGAGTAACTGGCATTATGATTCAAAAACTCCTTACAGAAATTGAGATTCTAGTTTATCATTTTAAATCAGCATTCCAGGCATCATATGATCATATGGTACTTCCAAAAGGTTTGGTTGTTACTCTGACCATCTAAACCATGAAGGTTCAGAGGGTGGCCCAGGGGCCAGATATGGCCCTTGAAATGACATTTGTGCCCAGACCACAAGTCAAAAATGGTAAAAAGTTAGCCTTCAAAATAGAAAATTGATGAATTCAAAAATGTGAAAATAAAGCAAGCATCCAAAGTGCTTTGGTTTGGATCTCTAATTGTACACAGATTTCATAAAAACTGTTTATTATTGAGTAAGTAAAACAAAACAAACAAAGGAATTACAATAAACCTTTTTTTTTTTTTTTTTTTTGCATTTTAATTTAATTAGACAGATTTGGCCTCTGGAGCAGAAAGTTTGGGAACCTCTGATTTAAACTAATGACATCACAATCACATCATATCTGAAAACATATTATAAACCAACTGGACCTTCATGGTAAACAATCTAGAGTTTGATTAAAGCAGACCAGACAGGGCTGGTGTGGATGAACCCATGCCTGGTGTACCCCAGGGCAGTGTGATGGAACCTCTGAGTAGGAGCCAGAGATGGTCCATACGAGAAGACATGTTGGAAAAGAACGTGGCGACTTCCTGTGGCTGTGTGAGTTTTAGCTTGATTTCAGTAGCTGTTTAGTTTGAACCCTGTTGGTTTCCACAGACTTTTACTCATTCCCACCAGCTGGTTTCATCTTAGGGACCTTTTGAGACATAAAGCAGACGCAGTTTGCACCATTTTCACTCTCATCCTGATGAGAATAAGCTTCCTCAAAGCAGTAGGATTCTTCTGTGCTATCAAATATCTTGAGACTCATTTATTTTTAAGAACGACATCTGTCCTAACACTCCAACACTCTGAACTCATGCATAAATTGGGCCTCAGTACCTTTTCCTTTTATGCTCTTAATTTAGCAGTTAAAGAATTGGATACACACTGCATGAGTTCTTACTCTGCTGGCGTGTACGCGTGCGTATGTGTGTGTGTGTGTGTGTGTGTGTGTGGGCGTGTGGGGGCGTGTGTTGTTCCTTATTGATTACTTGCTTTGGGTAAAAAGCCAAAATGATTAAGAAAACTCTTCTCCCACAGAAGAACGCATATTCATACAAACACACATATGTCGGGTGGTTTTGGCTCTGCTCTTTAAGCCGCCTCACCTTTGAAACACTTATTTCTGACGATTCTTCCACTGCACTGCAGGGGAGCATGCTTTGAACAACAGGGGCCATTGCAGTAAGCAGACGGCGAGATTGAGACTGAGAGAGGACGTCTTATCTCTATTGATCTGTGGTGACAGATGATGACGTCTATGAAAAGCAATGAGGCCAGTGAAATGAGTATCATAAAGCTGCTTTGATGATAAGTGTGGAAAGAAAAAAAAAGCAGCTTGGAGTCGGATGGCGAGGCGATCATCCCGGGTCAGACCCGGTTAGACGGAGGAGTGAGGATGAAGAGGATTAGAGGTGAGTGAGGGGAATGAACTTGGTGAAAGAAGTGAGGAAATCCATCTTCCCTCTTCTGTTACATTTAATGAAAAATGAGCAGCGGACGAGGCTTCCATCCACCTGCTTCCATCTGATCTGGAAGCAGGAGTGTATGCGCCGTGTGTGCCTGCTGATGAGTGTGTGTGTGTGCCGCATGCTTCTCAAAGGGAATCGGTGTGTCTGGGGGAGTAGTTTGGAGGTCTTCTGTGTGGTTTGTTGATAACTGGGATTTGGAACTCAAACACAGAGAAAGCAGATGGTGTGTTGGCTGCTGCTGCCTTCACTGTGTGTTTGTTGAGTGTGTGAACAAACATTATGCTGCGTGCGTGCGTGCGTCTGCGAGTGTATCCTTATCTCAACTCCACTCCGGCCCCGAGTCAGTGGTCCCTGAAGGTACCTCTGCTCTCTGCGGTGAAGGTCTGGGCCAAGGCTTGACCTCGTGTCCATCTGCTATCATAGTGACAGATGTGTCAGAAATTGGCTTCAGATCTGTGGTTGGACCTACAATCCCAAGTTAGTCTCTCTGACAGATTTGGGATGGCAGCAGGAACCACTGACTTCCATTTCCTCTTGTTCTTTAAATCCTACAAATGTTTGGAGGCTCTCAGCTTCAGACGTCTGCTTGTTGTGTAACGTGTGAAGCAGAGTCTCTGAGGGAACGTTCATTATCTGTGGAGAAAAATAAACACTGCCTTTTCGTTCACATTTTCACTTTTCAAACACTTTTGACAATTGAACCACACGTCTTTCTAAAGGTAAGAAAAAATTGTTTGGCTCTGAGTCAGTTTGCTTCTTTGGCATCAATCACCCCCAGTTTAATACACATGTTGCCATTTCCTACTTTCCTACTTCCATTTTGTACCACCAAGCAAACGCTTTCACTCTGATATACTTCTATTTCAGTACATTTCCCTGCCTAGCTGGCCATTTCAGATGTCATAATGTCATAGTGGTAAAACTGTTAAATCATATTGTGTAGTTGAATTTCATAGTTTATTATTTACTGAAAAAATTGTTTTACATCCCTTTTCCATTTACTATGATTTAGGCAAGTTGGCTGGAATGAAATATGAACGATTAAGTCCTCTGACCAACCAGAATAACTCTAAGTGACCTCCTGCTGGTAGTAATAAGAAATAAAACCACTTTTCCTTCTAGTGGACCATCACTAACATATAGGAAATCATCATAGGTTAAATTATAGATTGCCAAAGGTTACAAAACATCCTCCCAGTGTTCTGATGGATGCAGAACCTCTCCTGACAGACCAGGAAAAGTACAAAACTCCAGAGATTCATCATGGTGATGAGGTTTGATGACCAGCTAACTTTAATTTACTGTTGCTTGAACTTCGGTTGGTTGAATAGTTTGGGGTAATTAATTAAGTTACAGCTGATTTCCAGCAGATACACTAAACCATGTTGTTGACTTATTGTTGTTCTGCATTGTTACCCTTCACATCATGGTGAAGGGTAACATGATTGGCCTTGTGCTAACGGGTTAGCCTGCCCATTGCATTCTTACATAATTCTGCTCAGTACTTATCTCCCTACTGGGATTTCTCCCACTGAGCTCATCAGTTTCTCAGGATGCATTTCATCTTGGCCAATCAGTGAACAGAATGAGGAGGTTTGAATTCTGTGCTGTTTCAGAATTGTAGTCTGTCTATGGTTGTGTCTTTTTATTGGCAGCAGAGGAAGTGAATGACCACACTTTCAGAGCAGAAGGGCAAAAATGGTAATAACAATAACTTGAGTATTATACATCAAACTAAGCAGGATGTCTTCATAGAGGATATTTATGTGGATCTACACTGGCTCTATGATTCCACTGCTCATGCCTCTGAAGGTCTTTTCAGATCTTTCAGCCTCCGTCTCCATCACAGGTCTGCTGGTGTTCAAAATGGTGTCCTAATTGGAGGGTTCTCTTTTGCTGCTGCACAGTTTCTGTCTGAATGTATGATCTAAACAGCATGAGAACATTTTAAAACAGTTAAAATCCAACCCATTCTTTGCAATAACCAGACTAAATAAAAAGCTTACCTAAAACATTTTTTTGCCAGATCTTGTTTGGAAACTTTACTCAAATCACAGTAATCCAAAGTGTTTGAAATAGGAAAACATAAAACCATCATTTACTTCTGCTCTTCCAGCAGTCATTTTCTCTTCTATAGCTTGTGAAACGCAGAACCATTTTCTTTGACAAGATTTTTCTTTTGTTGTTGCTTCTCACTCCGTTCCCCTGACAGCTGCAATTCTTGGCTGTTTGACAGATTTTCTTTCTACTGCATTTTTGCAGTCAAGATGTTTGGAGTTCGAAGTAGTTTTCAGTCATTGTGCATTTATTTTCTTTATGGCAGGAAAACAAGACGTTTCAGGCGCTCCGGAACTAAATGCATAAAACTTATGTGGTTTCATGTGTTAAAATTGTACGTACACAAAGGCAACAAAATGCCTAGCTATTTGGGGTTTCCAGAAAAAAAAATCTTTTCTTTGGATATTTAACATTTTTGATTATTTTCACAAATCAATTAGGACCTTTAAAATTAGGCATTTTTTTGGCAAAACAAAAGAAATCTTTCAATATCAAAGTGAAATCTGGTTTCTACAAAATAATGACAATTAAATCCAAATTTGAAACACAAAATTGGTGATTACCTTAATATTCATCCCCTTTAAAGTGACTGACCTAATTCAACAGAGCCCCCGCCAGTTGGTGCTTGTAGTCTCACTGCAGTCAGGTGACATCTGGTTCTGGAAGGTCCACTCACTGGTTTTCAGTAACCATGGCTACCATTAGCATGAAGACTAAACACTCCAACTAGTCAGATAAAAGGTTACTGGGATGTATCAGTCAGGGGATGGACACAAACAATCCCTAACAAAATGAACCTGGAGTTCAGTTATCATCAACATTAAATAAAAATTCAATGATAAAATGACAGCTATTTTCTTTTTTTGGTTACTATATTGTCCCCACCCTTAAATAATAAAAACTGAAAGTAAAACAAATCAGGAGAGATGTGTTGTTTTTTTTTTAACTCCCCACAAACAGAAACACTGATATCTATAACTAATGTCATATTTTAAGACTGAAGCTTATTGATCTAAGGTCTGGAAATGGGTGTGCTGGTCTCCGTTGCTGAGTTCTGTTTGGATGAAAGTGGAAGTTCAGCTTGTGACGGAACAAGGATGAGATGAGATTCTAACTCCCAGGTGTGAGCAGCGACTGTGATTGGTTCTCCTTGTGAGGAGAATATCGTACGGCCAGTTGACATGACACCAAGACAAGATGGCTCCGTCTCCATGTGAAAACAGAACAGACCTCCAACAAACTAACATGGTTATACGGTGACGTAGTGAAGCTCACTGTGTTTCTGCATTACCTGAGATATTTGAGGAGGCATATTTTGCCTTATCAGCCAACAATAAGGCAAAGAAAATGCTAAATATTTCGAATGAGTCATACATCAGGTCTGGAGAAATTCATGTTAAATCCCAAAGGTCTGAGGAGCGCTACACTGCTTTGACAAATAACTAAATGTGTTACTTTTCCTTTATCTTTGGCTACTTGGTGGTTTTCTGCTCTCTCATGGCTGTTGAAATACATTTTTGTTTGTATTTCATTTGGTTTTTATTGCATAAATATTCTCAGCAGCTCAGCTGTATTAATCTCAGACATATTGTACCCAGACAATTTGTGGAACATGCAGCAGTAATCTGTGGCCCCTTCAGACCCAGAGCCTCCAGACAGAACCATGTTGTACTGGAGTTATTAGATTGTCCTGCTGCTCAAAACTGGTATTGCTGGAGTTTATTAATCATTTATTTTATGATTAGATTTATTAATCTTCCAAATATTTGAACAGCCATGTTTTCTTCTATATCTATGTGACCTTCATGGCAGTGTCCGGCAGATGCTTTCCACTTGAGCAATGACCTAATAGTACATATCTGAACTATGTTTCGATCATGTATGTCAGGCTGCATATGAATATTTGAACCATAGCCTGAAAAGTTACTGGTTTACAAAGAACATTATTTAACATAAATTATGAACATGACATTAATTATTCACCCGTTTGTGTTTAATCAAACATTTCAAAGTTTTGGTGTCGAACTAGAGGCTGAATCCATATTCTGCTGCCACACTGGAATTGCAAAAGGTAACATTTTCAAATCGGGGAACATTTCTCCAGTTGAAGCAATCAGAAGTCTTCATTCCTCTCTGATCGAGGGCCAGCAAGAGGAAATCCTGCAGAATGCCATCTTGCAACAAGCGTGCTGCAAAGCCTCCGGTCCAGAACTGTTGAACGCTCCGTCAGCTCCTGCAGAATGAGATGCATTGGATTCAGAGTCCGAAATGACACTCAGATTGGAATGTTTTATAATTGATTTATTTTGTTTCCTCCACAAAAATGTCTGCACCTAACCTCTGTATGAAGCAAAGCATTGAAGAATGGGCTGGTTTTTATCAGGTTTCCTTTTTAGAAGTAAAGGCTTCTTCCTGGCTGAGTGGTTTCCAGCCCAAACAGGTTCAGTTCATATGTTGTGCACAAGACAAAGAACATTCATAAAGCTGGTTCAGGATGTAATTAACAGAACTTTACTATTGACAATCCCTAGACAGTATAGCACCTAATGTTTCTGTAAAGGCATCCAAGGTGTGTTTACAGTTTGCTATAATCCATGAAGACATATTGATAATCTCAAGGGCCACTCTCTGTATCTGAGGGACTCTGCTGAATCCGTCCTCCCCAATTCATTTTCTTCTCCTGTTCAAAGCCTCTTTACTTGAGGCTGCAGTTTGCTCAGTACACAGCAACACAACAGGAGAAGGCATTCATCACTGTGTGGGATGTTTCCAATCATCCTGACATTATCCATTATATTGGTCTTTGATCATAATTACACTAATCATGGCCCCTCTATTAGCACAGTGTCTTATAAACAAGGAAGTGGGGGAAATTAGATTTGTGATTCAGAGTCTCTAAATGTCTGGGATATGTGATAAGAGCTTTGCAGGTGACACATTGACTTCTGTGCAAAAAATTATTAGGAATCAGGGCACAGACTTCTAAAAGTTGGAGGTATAAAATGGCCAATTTATATTGTTATTTTTCAGCACTGTGTTCCACATGTTCCATTTTTTTATTATTAGAGTGGTTGACCTACCCTGGTGCTCCAGAACTAATTTTACAAGTGTTTCGAAGTTTGTGATCTGTTAAAAGGTCACTCAGACTCCAATTATGAGCTCTCAACTTCAGCTCTTTGTAAGGAAGTGCATAAAGTGAAGCCAAAGTCAATGCAGGGGCCCTCACATGTCCGGTAATCACAGGCTGCAAACACACAGCCTGCCTCTACTCAGCTTCACTCGGGTTTCAGGGTGAGCTTTTCACAATTCAGCCATCAGAAATGAAGGAAGGCATCAGAGGAAACTCCACTGGTGCATGACCTTATTATTGAAAAGACTGATATGGTGAGCATCATTAAAGCAGAAAATGGTAAGGTAAGGGAAAAAGAAAATAAAAATGTATCAGTTCTTACATTTGCTTTCATACTCATTTTGATGCAGGGAGCGTGAAAACAGGAAATAACAGGTTATGAATGATACACAGTACATCCATCTCTGTATTTTATAGCTGTGAAATAGAATATTTAGAAAAAGATGCCTAAGAGAAACAGAGAAAAACAATCGGATAAGAAAGGAGTTAATGGCTGCAGGTTATTGCAATTTGGAAAAGAAAGCATCAAAAATAATTTGGAAAAATATTTTTACACAAATGCAGAAATGACTCCTTGACAGTGTTTCAGATCCACTGATCTGAAACAACAACCAAAATAGTTTTTTACCTTTTGGTTGGGAAACGTTTCATTTCAATTTTTGGCAGAATATCGTATTCTGGAGTTAGTGAATTTATACAACTGAGAATTACTGCCACTGAGGAGTACATTTCCACCAAAAAAGTATTTTAAGGTGATTTTCACACTATTTACAAGAGAAGACTGGGATATTCTCTGATTTTAAATAGTTGGATAATTGAGAGGGAAAAGTCAAAATGGTCCAGGAATAAAGGCATTCTGTAATTAGAGGAATTGTAAATAAAGAAGACTGCCGTGGCGCATCAGAAAGCCCGGTGGACATCAGAGACGTCTTTGTGTAATTTTGTCTGTTAAATATAATCTACAAACTATCACCACTGCTTCTTCCCAGTTTACCATGAACTCACGCTTGGTGTCAAGGGGTTTTGTGAGATTTCTTGTATGATATCTGATTGCTGGAGAGTAAAATCTGTGTGTGTGTGTGTGTGTGGGTGTGTGTGTGTGTGTGTGGTGAACCAGGCAGTAGTTCTGCAGATACATGCTTGCGTATATGAAGCTGTAGAACTGGAGCCAGCAGAGGTTCTGCAGAATGATTAGGATAGAACAGGTGTATGTTAAGACTCCATTTGTGGCTGTACAGTACAGCACAGTGCTTCTGTAATGAATAATTGAACCAGCTTTCTGTTTACTTACTGATTACCTCACTCTCCACCATGTTGACTCCACTGATCTGAAACTGACATGCCATTTAAGTCTGAATTGATGGGATTATGGCTTTATTTCTTTATTATTTTTATTTTTTTATGCCAGCCACTCCTTATTATTGTGTTCTGTCATTCCTACTGAGACCTTTTTCCTCTCTTGGGTGATAAGTTAAAGTTTTTTTGTTTTCTTTGAGATGGCTGTCTGTTCTTCCTCTATTCATTCGACTGTGTTTGCCATCTCTTGCTATTCTAACCAACCATTTACTCCTCTATTTGTTCCAAACAATCCCGAAGTGGATGTGAAACGCATCACTTCCACTTTTCATCACAGTGCCAGGATTACTTTCACCCAGAAAAGCACTCTTCCTCCTGTTTGTCCTCAACACAGTTGTTGGGAGCAAAATTTGAAAACGTGTGAGCAGCAGGAATGTGTGGTGAGCAGGAAGAGCGTCTAGGCTGGGCAGCTGGAATGAAAAGAGAGGAACATCGTTGTGGAGTAGCAGTAGCTTCACCTCTTGCTTTGCACTTCAAACTAAGTACAGATCTAACTGTGTGGCACAGAGTGTAATCCTGTAGGAGTCTAAAGGCCAGCAGCAGCTGTTTCTGTTTGTTAATGGTAATTATATCACAAGCTCAGAATGAATGCCCTAAGGATTTATTGATGCTGAAGTGCATCATTATTAAAGACAGAGCTGGTGCTGAAGCTGCTGCCTGTGATCGGTGAAGTTGTCTTTTGTGATTTATCACGCTTCTTCACTGCGAGGAAGCGAGTGATCAATATTTTCACATGAATACCTATTCATTCTTCTGTCCTTCACACGCAATGTGAGCGATGGCTGCCGTGTTTTGTGCGGTTTTTATCCACAGGTGACGGGTTTTAATGGTGCTGATGTCAGGGTTCTGTCAGATCAGTCCACAACTTTTAGTTTGTGTTTACTAGAATAATGTTTTCATCAGGGACCTGCTAATCATCCTCTACCTTCAACAGATTCTGAAGGTAAGATTTCTTCTTTAGTACCTACAACGATGTTCTTGTGGTGTCTTTAGTTTTCAGCATAACTTTGATGAGTGTGACTCAATACACTCAGCTAGGTATGCTTCCACAATTATTTTATTCTATCCAGCTGTTCCCTTTATCATCATTTGTGATTTAGTTGGAATCATAAATGAAGATTTGTTGAGTTTCCCTCAGCCTGTATGCCCAACCAATCCAACCTTACTGCCATTCTTTTCTCTAATAGTTATCAGACCAGTCCAGTTGGCCATGGTATGGGATGTGTCAGTGGAGGACACCGCTAACTAAAACCTTAGTTGTGCTCTAAAGTACTAATCATAAATATTAGCTCTGCTAAAGCTCTGTACAACACAGTAGTTTGCAGAAACATATGCTAACGTGCTAAATTCAATTTAAAATATATCTTTCCTTCAAAGACTACAACCCTCTAACTCAGTGGTTCCCACAGATTTTCTGGGCTCCTGTATGGATTACAATTAAATCCCCCCAAAAAGAAAAACAAATTCAACTGAGCACACACATCGTTCAACCAGACATAAACCTTTACACATATTTTGTGTTCAAACTCCACTGAAGTTTATGTCACACTTCAGGTTTCAACAAAACACACTACAAACCATCTTTACAGTGAAACACTTTTAAATTATAAATTACATGCTCCAAGGCTGCACAGTGGAACAGTTGTTAGAGCTGTTGCCTTGCAGCAAGAAGGTCCTGGGTTCGATTCCTGGCCCGGGGTCTTTCTGCATGGAGTTTGCATGTTCTCCCTGTGCGTGGTGGGTTCTCTCCGGGTTCTCCGGCTTCCTCCCACAGTCCAAAAACATGACTGTCAGGTTGATTGGTCTCTCTAAATTCTCCCTAGGTGTGTGTGTGTGTGTGTGAATGGTTGTTTGTTCTGTATGTCTCTGTGTTGCCCTGGACAGACTGGTGACCTGTCCAGGGTGAACCTTGCCTGTAATGACCTTATATGTCATGTTTTTGCTTTTGTCTTGTTCTCTGTGGTCCGTGTTTTATTTTTTGTTGTGTTTCTTGTGTGAATGTGAGGAGAGGAAACTTCAAAATGAGAGCATGAAAACAAACATTTAATTACTTGAACAATTCTTAACAGTCATTAACCAAACCGTCAACAGAGATATTGAACTATTCACCTGAATGTTTACAAAACAGTGAAGTAAATATTGTTTAGAATTTATCAGGAAAAATCTATTGAATTAATTTTATTTTATTCCATAGAGGTGTGGTGGTTTTCTTCCTTGCTTTGGATCAGACATTTAGCCTGGATGAATTAGAATTACAAGTCCGATCCCTTTTTGTGCCGTCCATGGACACAAAAAGGGATCATGTTATAGAGGAGGGTGTTTTATTTGAGAACCTCAACAGCCAGTCTGCATTCTGAGGATAACATGGCTCTGTTGTTGTCTTCAAATCAAGGGCATCTACAGGTACTGGAGGGCTTCACATCCAAGTGTAGACTTTGATGTGGTGAAGAAAGAACGAGGCTGAGAAGAGAAGTTCATGATTACCAATTTATTTATGTTCTGCTTATGTGACATGGATATGAAGTGAAATACAAAGATCCTGGGTTCAAACCTCTTCCGTATTGTGGCTAGGTTCACCGTTAGAGATAAAATGAGGATTTCCATCATCTGAACAAATGTAACAGTAGAGCTACTGCTCATCTCCATTAGAGGACTCAACTGAGGTGGGTCAGGACTCACTGAGAGGACAAGCTGGACAGTCCCAGGAAAACTGGATGATGGATGGATGGATGGATTTGTTGAAGAATATGACACTGAAATCTATCTTCCCTAATTTTTCCTTGTCTAATTGCCATTTGAATACCTAATAATATGGAACATAATTTCTTATTTTCATTGATCAAAATTAATTATGCTTTTGTCACTGTGCTGCGCTCTTGTCTGGTGATGTGTCTGTATCCTCTGGGATTGCTAAATAAAAGTAATGTGTTTTAAAGACCATGCTTCTCAGGCAAACGGCCAATAATTTTATGGCCTGTAACTTTGTCATGCAGCTCAGCTAGCTTACAGAAAAATGACAAGTAGTGTAATTGCAGAATTGCTAATGGACAAAATCATTATGTTCTGTTTGTTCACTTTGGTACGATCATTTCAGTGACCCAGTTCTAAGTCAGCAGGGAGTCAAGAACAGAGCATGCTTTACTGCCTGCCACTGTCTTCTCTTCATAAGTGCCATGGCGTGGTGATGAAGATGTTTCCTTTAACATGGCGTCATCTCACTGCCCAGTGAACGTCCCCTTGGGAACAATAAAGATCATCTGATTCATTTTCCACATTGATCTAATTCTGTAATAATCAATTGAATACTGACTGACCTGGTCTCTTAGACTAATATATCACTTTAATTGGCAGCATATGGACCAACATGCAGTTCTGTTCCATATGAATGAGATGTGTATTGCAATATATTCATATGGCATATGGGCAGTTCATCTGAATGAACCACTCAGAACCACTCATAGGCTGCATTTGTTGGGATGTAAATTGACTGTCTTAAGGAAGTCAACACAGGAGAGACTCCCTTCACGCTCTGGGATCACAGAGCTGCTGTGCAACCAATGGAAAGATGCCCCATTGTTATCAACACAGCAGACGACCAAAACTAAATCCAACTACACTGAGATAGTTTCTTGCAAACCTTTCTTGTAAATATTTGAACTGCATTATTTTTGCAATTACTAAGAAGATTAAAACCTGTTTGCCATTAGAACTTATTCAGCTGCACTTGACAGGACTTGGTTTTCAGGATTTTCCATTCGGAATGATTATTTGATACGAACATACGGCTTTTATGTATCTACCTAGCTGGGGTTCAAAGGAATGACTCTGTTATAGGAGGCATTCTGTCAAAAACTTGAAACTGACCATATGCCAAGCTTTATGGAAACTGGCAAAACATAGTTCAATGACGGGATGCAAGTCAAGCTCTTATTCTATGAACTACTGACAACATGTCTGAGATTCCAAGCAAATAATGCAAAGAAAACAAGTTTATATTCATTTAGAAAAAAACAATAGTGCTTAAACAATAGATTAACATTACACACACACACACACACACACACCAACATAATCTCTCTCTCTCTCTCTCTCTCTCTCTCTCTGTCTATATATATATGTAAATACTCCTAGATGTAACTGTGTTTGTATTTTAAATAAAAGCAAACAGATACTTGGCCTGATTCCATCTATCTTCAAGAAATTTGTTTTAAAGGCAACAAATCATTTGAAATTGGAATTAAATCTTCACAAACAAATAGAATGATATAAATCCTAACATGAAATGTGTGTAATGTTAATTTTTAGATCAGTCATCTCAGTAATGATAAACAAAAACCTGCAAATACATGATGACTCTGTATAGCGCTAAGGGAAATCTGGCTTTAAAACAAAATGTCACATTTTCATCAACTGTTTTTTTTTTTTCAATTCTTCAAGACTGTCAGGTGTCCATAATTATTCTGCATAATTTCTGTTTTACTATGATTTACTGACTCTCTCTACGATAATAGTTTTTCTTGGTTAATTTCATCTTGATCAACCCACAGAAAACAGTGGATAGAAAGCTACATTAGTATTTGCTTCTATTCACAAATTTGCATGAAAATTGAGGTGAAATTTATATGAAATGTAGATGACAGCTGGATGTGCCAGAGTATTTCAGAATGGGATGGTGCAACATCACATCAGTTTCAGCTAACCCTTCCAGGAGTCCCTCTGTATTTGATGGTTTTCATCTGTATGAAAACAGGCTTGACGTAATAATCTGGAATATTAATGATCCCTTTTCTCTGCTTTTAGAAGAGCCTGAGGAGGAAGTCTGTAGTTATAACCCATGTCATCAAGTTATTATACAGGGATGTGAAAATCTATTTGGCCCTTAGAGATCTAAGTTTAATATCAGGCAAAGATTACCTGATTTTTACACTAGCAGTCTTCAAATGACAGGTTAAATTGAAGACTAACCTTTTTTCCTGGGTCAAATGTCAGTTAAACCAACCTGTTCATCTGTGACAAAGTCACCATCTTCTAAACCTGATAACTCATTGTCCTAACTGGTAAATGTTTTTTAATCGCTGTGAAGGAATTTGGGTGCTCTTTGAATTCAACTCAGCTACATTAGTTGGTTTTTCCAACATAAACACCCAGATCTCACTGCTCCGTGGGATTTGGGTGATTCCATCTTTGTCCAGACAGGAGTAGCCTGGTAAACACCAGCTTCTTGTTCTCCACTTTGCTTTTGACGATCGGCTTCTGAGAAACGATTGCTTGCCAGAGGCATGGACTCTGCTGAAGTGTTAAATGACTGGACTTGATTTTACCGTATCGCTAACCTGTGACTATGGAAGACAAAGCCCTGCAGGGTGCCAGCTCAATCATGAAGGAAACTACAGTATGAAGTTACAATATCTTTGTCCGCAATAAAATGTCTTTAATTTAATTAATTTTGACTTTAATTACTATTAATTATGAATATTTGGAGCCTGAGTGGCTTTGTTCACTTTCTCTGCTAACATTGTGAAACTACAACCGTAAATAGACTGCAAATCTAAAACTGCGCAAAAATCAACGTTAGCATTCACCACCTCTTCTGTTCACTGATTGGCCAGGTTGCAATTGCAATTCTGATTTACTGGTGTGCTTTGGATCCTTGTCATGTTGTGTAACCCCAATGTACTTGACCATTTTGTTTGATTTCTTTAGGCCTGGTTTGTTTTTTTTCTGTGGTGATTTTAAGTTAGACTGTGCAGTGAACACTTATTATATATATATATATAAGACAGTTTTATAATACTTCAAAAACCCTGCAGTGTCCGCTGCCCTTTACTTGCCCTAATAAAAATAATAAAAAAAGTCACCAAAGTATGAAGTAAACAGCACAGTGAGTACTGGTCACTCTTTAAATACACAGACTGACTGATTACAAGTGGAGTACTAGAGAATGTTGTTTTGTTGTTTTCACACAAATCTTCCTGCTTTCACAGCCCACAGTCCAATGGTAACACTACAGATGTCCATTGTCTTCTAATCCTCTGGTGGTCGGCCCAATCTCTCTGATGGTAGAAAGTCAGTAGAATGTGACTCTCCCATGTGATGCTGTGGAATCTTACAGGACACACAGTTTATGATTTGCCACTAGACTGTAAACTGATCCCACATTTGGGAAAGAAAGAGTCTTAGTGCCAGAGTTTAGAATCAGGCAATCAACGTGGGTCAGAATTTTTCTGGTCATAGATCAGCCTTTGAAATTATCTTTATTTTTGATATTGCAATTAGTATGAAGACTTTTTTCTCCAACCCTGCTTCATTAGATTATTTTTTAAGATGTTTTTTAAAAGAAAACATTTTCATTGATTGGTGCTTCAAGTCATTTCAGTGACCTTAGTGGGTTTTTGGTCAATTAACATAGTGGTATTTCATTCATGTGTCTGTGTTGTTCATTTCAACATTAGTCTGAAGCATAAGTAAAAAGGAAAAAAAAAACTTCTTTAGAACAAATCTACAAAATATAAAATTGCATCTTCCTGTGTCTTCCTGGCAGCAGCCAGTTACTGCATGTTGGCATTTTGGATCATTTCGCTCAGCTTGTTTTGCTACATTTAGCAAAAGTTTAAGTCAACTTTGTGACTTAAACAAGTCTACAGCAAACTTAAGACCATTTAAATTGTCTTCTTTCTGAGCACTGATTGGCAGCTGTGATATATCTCACAGTAAAAAGGTCAAAGCTCTTTAAGTGTAGCTGGAAGCGGATGGCATCCATCCATCCATTCATCCATCCATCCTTCCATTCATCCATCCATTCATCCATCCATCCATCCATCCATTCATCCATCCATCCATCCATTCACCCATCCATCCATCCATCCATCCATCCATCCATCCATCCATCCATCCATCCATCCATCCATGCTAGTTCTGGTACCTATCTCCAGAGGTCAATGGGCAAGAGGCAGGGTCACCATTGACATGTCATAAAGAATAAATATAAGACCTAAAATCCTTTGGAAAAACTCTTGCACATTTCAAGTTACACAGGGTGTCAGAATCAGAAACAACTTTATTGGCCAAGACAACAATATGAATATATGCATGTGTACACCTATTGTCTGTGTTCTTTGAAGGCAGGTTGTAATAGTGTTATAGAGTGGTATGCTTACGCAGGCTGAAAGTTGTTCATTGTGTGGATCAGACAGCCTGGGGGAATGAATGCTCTGCAGGGTGGCTGGGAATAATGCTCTGTAGCACCGGCCCCAGGACAGAAGTAAAAACAGTTTGCGCGCAGCATGTGTGGAGTCTGCAATGATATTTGTGCTCCATTTCCTGACCCTACAACTGTACAGAGCCTGGATGTCAACCATTAATGCTTTATGAAAACAGCATGTATTACAAATTTCAGTCAGGGTTCCAACAATATTACTATACGGATTTTTTTTTTTTCAAATATAAACATTTTACCAACTTCTTTTTAACTCTTCAATTAGGCAAATGAGCCATACTTGTGTATTTAGATCTGAGTGCTGCTTTAATACTGTGGAACAGGAATTCTCCTGACATCTGAACAGCCTGGAGCAAATAGATAAACTGTATAATATCCTGTAGCTATAATGACCTGCTGTGCTTCATGTCATAGTTTGGAAACAGCAGAGTCTTTGTCCAAAAAATCAGCACATTGGTCAGTTTCTGTACTGCTGAGATGTGGGGGTCCTCAGGGGCCCATTCTAGGCTCTGCCCTGTTCTCACTCGCCAACAGACACATTAAGCTGGAATCAAACCCACAACTTTCTGATGTCTTTCTGCAGACTTCTATGAACCCCATTTTTTCACAGCTGGAAAACACTGAATGGTGCCCACTCTCCTGCGGTTGGGAAGATATAAACTTTTACCCATGAATTGAAAAAAAAGTCTTGAGGATGATCAAGAATGAGAACCAGGAACTACTGGAGCTCCAGCTGATCGTGTTTTACACGATAAAGACTGAGGCTGCCAACACCTTCATGTTTGACTGAATGTTACAGCAACCCTCATGGATCAACTAAGTGACTAATACAGAAAGGTTATGGTCAGATGGGCCAGAAATTTAGTTTTTTGGTGAAAATGACCAGAAGTATGTTTGGAAGAGGCAAAGTGTGGCTTTAAACAAAGTAAAACTGGATCAACTGTAAAGCATTGTGAGCATAATCCTGATGGAAGGTTTAACTTTCAGTGAATGCTATGTTGTTTTCTTCAGTGGTTCTTGCTGCAGCGCCACCACAGGCAAGGAGGGGAACAGGTTGCTCAAATCTTGTTTGTTTTGGCACAGTGTGGTTTGTCTAAAAGCAAACCGCACCAGCTGAAAATGGAACAAATACTGACATTTGGGTTCTGAATTATCCTTCAGAAAGTCGTGACCTCTTGTTCCACCATCCAGTCTGTATGAGGAAAACAACTGATTTAAAATAAACTCCTGCTGAGAAGAGATGGCATATCCAGCCAGAGTTATGCTAGATCAGAGGTGCCCAAAGTCGGTCCTCAAAGGACCGACTTTGGCCCCTGAAGACCCTGCATGTTTTAGTTCTCTCCCTGGTGGCACCAACAACCTTTTCAGCAGGTTAATGTTCTTGCTAGGCCTTCTAATGAGCCATCATTTGATCCAGGTGTGTTAAACCAGGGAGAGAACTAAAACATGCAGGATGCCGAACCTACAGGACCAACTTTGGGCACCACTGCACTAGATGCTTATTGGTTCATACAAAAAGTGTTTACATGAGGTACCACTTATTCACTCAGACTTTATTTGGACTGTATGCATGTATTTAACCATGTGAAGGTTAAAATTCTAGCTGTAAACAAATCATCAAAGTTCCATGAGAGATAGTGACATTTTAATGGAACAAGAACAGTTCATAGAAGTATTTGAAAACCCCAAATTAATATGTCATTTACTTCCAGAATTCTAACCAACACTGCAGATATTTGTAACCAGTTGCTTCCATATGAAGCAGCAGGTTTAAAGCAGTTCTAATTACGGTATCATCCTAGCAAAGCTTGAACTGAGCAAAAGTGTCTCAATCAGTTTGTCTGCTGTGTGCGTGTGTGTGTGTGTGTGTGTGCTTGCTGAAAAGGCTCCCAGCTTGAAGTATGTGACATGGACATCAGTGTTGTGTTTCCTTTACACTGCCGCTAGAAATGGGTGAACGCTCTGCAGAAGTGTGACCATGTGCTGCTGCGGGGAGACGGGACCACCTCTGGTCAGAGAGCGGCTCCGAGTCAAGCCGTCGGCGCCGAGCTCGTTCTACCGAGGGTCCGCAAACTGAGCTGTGGTGGAGTGTCAGGATGCAGTGCTGCACAAAGGCTGTTTGTTCAACCTACAATGTTTTATGTGTGTGGTTAGTCTTTCATCAGCACACTCAGTATTCAATTTACATACTGTCTACTGATCCGGCACTGAATGTTAAGCTGTTTATGCTCCCTCAGCCACTTTATTCTGACACTGAGATGTGTGCGTGGATGTATGTGTGCGTGGATGTGTGTGTGTGCGGGTGTGTGTCTTAGACAGATTGCTTCGCCCCCTTTGCCCCCTCCCCTGTGGTTGTGCAGTATTGTGTTCTGGTAATAATGATGGGTTCTGTGCTTCCTAGTCTCCCTCCCAGCAGGACAAGCACATAAAAGGGTCCTTCTCAGGGTAGTCGTGTGTGCGACGTCTCTGTGTTGTTATTTTGCCACTGCATGTGTGTGTTTGGGTGTGAAGGCGTGCACATTTCGGTGCGAGTGTAAGAACATCATTTTCGGCTGTGCATGCTGATTGTGCTTCATGCTGTGCGCGCGTCCAACCCATCAAGGTTCACATTGGTACTCTGGTTTTCTGTTTCTGCCTCCATTTCTTCTGCTCTCTCCTGCGGTACGTCTTTCTCTCTCTCTCTCCATCTATCTTTCTATTTCCCGATTTCTGCCTCCCAGATTTTTTTCGCAGTCTCCAGACTGTCACATGCTGAATCTTTAGAAGAGAGCCTCCTCATGTTTAATATTGCTAATAAAGGCAACCATATAGTAGGGAACAAACCATTCCAGATGGATGAACTCTGAATTCCATACAATATAAGATCTTTAAATGAATTTGGAGAAACCAATAGGAGCCCTGAGCTTTGAGCCCTGACACGTGGCATGCAGCAGCTGAGCTGTACACGAGGAGCCAACGAGGGCGGAAGTCTTGGAAATGATTTCTTGGTCCTTTTTTTACACTTATTAATGTACGGAAGCATTTTACTGCCAGAGATTGGAAATAAATTCAGGAGCCGTGTGTCGTGAAACACATCGGTGTCTTCATGGACCCAAATATCTTCTCTTTTAAATGAGAACAGTAAAACAGTAACACGTCTTGGGATTTTTACGTCATCTACAAAAAACAATGTGGGAAGAAGGAGCAAGCCCCTTTATGCACTTCTAACAAGTCACAAAGTGTCAGAGGACTGAATCTTTATATCTTGTTAAAACAAGTTTTGCATTTTGCTGTAACATAAAAATTTCCTGTAATAACAAGACATAAAACTTATCTTGTTTTAAGGAGATTGTTTCTCTCTTTAATGAGTTTTACAACTTGTTTTATCTTGAAAGTTTTTCAGTAAATGAAGATGCAGCTCCTGAACTCATTTTTCAGGTGAACAGGTCAAACCTTTTCTGCGGACAACCAAGCTAGGGCAAAAAAAAAAAAAGATACATCTTACCTTATATATAAATGCTTGTCTTTCTAAGTAACTCTCCAATAAAGTGTCTGAAAATACAATTTAAATAATAGATCGTTACCTGTTAGAAAGTGATGCTGCACATTGTTAGTTTCTGCACCTCCTGTTTTTAGCTGTAGCTTGTTGATCCACTTTTCTCTTCTTAAATAGCTTTTCTGCCTTCTAATGCACATTGAACACAAATATATTAAACAGAAATTAACCCTCAGAGGGCCAAGAGGAGCAGCATTTTCATCCACTGCTGTTTTTTTTTTCCAGTTTTATGGATGTACCAGGAAAAAACATTTGAAAAAAATCAAAATTGAAATTAACCCATTAAAGTCTCTGCCCTAATATAATTTGAAGCATGCCAGGGTAAATTGATTTAAAAAGAAAGTATTAATCAATTAACACAATGTGACTGTTGTATATCAGGCAGTAGTTTCTATTTGAGCATTTTAAAGTTTTGGTCCTCTGACATGTCGTCTGACTCTGTCCCACCAGGATACAAACACTTTGCACTCCATGGAAGACAAATGTTTGCCTTCAGACTACATTTAACTTCTCTCCCACGACGTAATATGTTTTCCAGGCTTCACACAGTTTGCTCCATTTTTAAAAAAAGAAATATTAAAGGGTTCTAACACATATTTTGTTCAATTTTATAGGCGATTCTATCCATAAAAGGTTGTTTTTATTGTTTAAGAGACAAGCAAGCTTTTGTTATTTTAAATTTTAGATTTGAAAACAGTTTTCCTCCATTTGCCATGGCTTGACATGTTTTATTTATAAAGAGAAAAATTATTCAACCTGAAGTTATGATGAAAAAGGTTTTCCCTCTATTTGACTTTGGTGTTTGCTTTTTATGCCACATTTTTAAAGCTTTGCAACACGTGTAGAGGTGGTGCAAAACCTGCTTGCCATGTTTGCTTTGAGAGTGACGATGGAGAAATTTTCTTAGCTGCCCTCTGTCTTTTTACATCTACAGAAAGCAAATGACAGAACATTATTGCATGACTTGCACAAGGGGTCCGAGGTGATGAGGAGTGTGGTGTGTGTGAAACAGAGGAATGGACCAGGAGTCAGGTGGAAGAGAGGCTGACGATACAGAGGTGTGAAAATCAGAATGGAGTAAAGACAGAACAGCTGCATGTGAATGGCAGACAGGTGGAGGAGTGAGGGGATGGAGGTGGATGAGCTATGTCCATCCCAAACAACAGCCTGGAGGAGATGGTGAAGAGGAGGATGCTCTGTGAAGTTGAGGTTGAAGATGTGTGACAGGAGGCTAAGTGGGGGACTAAAAACAAACATTGACATCATGGTTGTGAGATCTGCTGGTGAAAGGGTGAACATGAAACTATCAGAAATGTTTGACAGCTACTCCTAGGGTTAAATAGTTTTGCTGTAAGCTGGTGTTTACAACTGAGTCCTCTGCTTTTTCCCCCCAATTGAATTAGGGTGGCTGGTGTCACAGTTAACTGCAAGAAGCAATTCATGTTGACACTGCTGACCTTTGTCATCTTTATTGATCCCATAGGGAAAGAGGGAGAATCCATCAATTACCAGCTGAGTGGCCCAGCCTTTGCATAAACTCCATCAGCAGAGTAAACCTGGAAACACAAAAATAAGACACATCCAGGGCTGCACAGTGAAACAGTTGGTAGAGCTGTTGCCTTGCAGCAAGAAGGTCCTGGGTTCGATTCCCGGCCCGGGGTCTTTCTGCATGGAGTTTGCATGTTCTCCCTTTGCATGGTGGGTTCTCTCCGGATTCTCCGGCTTCCTCCCACAGTCCAAAAACATGACTGTCAGGATAATTGGTCTCTCAGAGAAAGGACTGTCCATTCTTAACATTTTGGAATAAGAAAAAATGCATCTTATGAACACATTAACTCATGTTTTAGACTACCTATTGCTGGCAGATGTAGACTGACTGAGCCACTCCAACACATTTAGAGATGCTCAATATGTCAGCACCAATGTCAGTATCAGATGACATCATCATTATCATTTATTTTAACATCTCAGTTTTGGCCCCATGAATAAAAGTAGGCCGATATTAACACATAATATTTATTTCCATCTTGTTGCCATTTGTTTCTGGAGGTCGGTCATATGGTATTTGTTTGATAGTGATGCAGCAAAGAATTGTGGGAGTTTAACAGAAGCAGAGAAACAGTGGTGAAGTCAGCGGGGTGGTCGTTTTATTTAAGGTATCAGAAGGGCCATGAAATGTCACATATGAATAACGTCTGTAAATATCAGTTGTTGATCATAAGGATAATATCTGATATCGATATCGGCTCAAATGTTCTTGTCGATGCATCTCTACATCCATGACCTGCATGTTTGGGCTTGTTGCTCTTCTGGAAGCTGATCATCATGTTTTAAGCCCTTAGCTGTCGTCCTTCCAGGATTGTCCTCTGAAGTTCAACATCGCTACATCTTACAGTGATGACAGTGTGTCCATGGAGATGCACTGTGAGTTTTCCCCTCCATGTTGGTTACAAAGTCCCATTTAGGGCAGCTCAAGTTTTTCCATGTTTGCTTGTCAACTTCATGGTATGTAGCAAACTGCAAACAGGACCTCCGATGTCCAATTTCCAATGACTTTCTTGCTGTAACATAGCAAAGGTTAGATGTCATGTTGTCACACAGCAGCACACTGAATGCGAGTTTGATGGCTCTACCTTTGTAAGACCTTGTTGTTGATATCTACTGCTCCATTTTTCAATTACTATTGAAATCTTGTCCTTTTTTTCCTGTTTCTCAGGTGTGACACTCTCCACATCCCAGATATTCCCCTTCCCAGCTCCTGTGACCGACTGTGTTGAAGCTCACCGTGTGTGCTCCACTGACCCGCAGTGCGAGGCGCTGTACCGAGGCTTGGAGCTGTGCGCTGTCGATGCAGCAGTCGCACCGCTAGGGGACCAAGAAGCATCTGAGTGCCTGGAGAGACAGGACGCCCTGTTGGCCAAACACCCGTCACTTCTGGCCTGCAAGTGCCAGCGTGGCTTCAGAAAGGAGGAGAGGTGCCTCCGCATATACTGGAGGGTTCGCCTCCTGCCAGGTAAGCTAGGTCCCTGCTGGGGCTGCAGTGAGTTATAATAATATAACTCACTAATAATAATATTTATAAATATAACTTTATTTGGAAGGGACAATATACAGTTCAAACAGAAATGTCACCATTTGTTCCACTGTACCAGATTGTAGCATAGGCTAATTTGCATCTGTGTTCATTATTAACAATCATTTTTACAGACAAATAAATTAGGAAGAGTAATTTAGCTAATACATATTAGTTTCATCAATGACAAAGTAAAAGGTTACCCAAATCAATCAATTAAAACATACTTTATTGATCCCATAGGAAAATTAAATAACCAACCATTCTAAGTGTGTTTTCAGGTCATTAAAAAAGATTCTTAAATAATACAGAGTGAATTGAAGACTACTGTGTAATATGAAAGAGCAGTAGTACAGACAAGTAGATGCTTCTCTGCAGAGAATATTCTGCATCTTCTTCTGCTTCTCATGGAGTAACACTGAAAGCTAATATTAGCAAGCTAATTAGCCAGACCTGGTTAGCTAGACAACTTTGCTTTCAAAAGAGCATTACCTTTCTCTCAGTAATTGGCAGCTTTTAGTTCCCAGTCCAGAACTTTCTAAGGAGCCAGCTGTGTTTCTGTCTCTCAAAAGAAGCGTGAGTCGAAGCAGGAGAGGAATCTGTTCCAGAACTTTCTCCGATATTTTATCAAAAGACTCCAAGATGTTGGAGTGGTAACACAAACAAGTAAATGGTTTTTAAGCTATAACCTTTTGAAGCTGCCAAGGCTCCTGTGATGGACATGCAACCTGTCCAGGGTGACCCCGCCTCTCGACCTTTGACTGCTAGAGATAGGCACCAGCACCCCTCACTAAGGGATAAGGTTGTAGGATGGATGGATGGATGGATGGATGGATGGATCCAGCTCCACTGTGTTGGCCAGGGAAGGCTAGCATTCTCAAATTCTCCCTCCCCCGTAAGGAAAACATGCTAACTTGTCTTCAAACATTAGTAGTGCTTAGTGTTCAGGAAAGGTAAGCACATTGTCTCAACTAGCCACAGAAGATCCACCTCTTATGTACAGCTGTGACAGGAATGTCAAATCCACATTGATCCAAACAAAGAAAATGATTTCATCGGACAATGCTTCCCTGGATCTGTTCAGTGGCTGGCTGTGCATCACTGATCTAGGGAAGATATGACACCAGGATACTATGAAAACAATATACGTTAAGGCTTTGGTGTTGTTCCTCTCAGAATCATTGGTTTCTGTCATTCACGTGGATGACATCTTGACACTGTTTAATCTTTATATTTCCTTAAACCATTCCTATCCATCCATCCATCCATCCATCCATTTTCTATACACCCTTTGTCCCTAATGGGGTCGGGAGGGTTGCTGGTGCCTATCCCCAGCTAACGTTCCGGGCGAGAGGCGGGGTTCACCCTGGACAGGTCGCCAGTCTGTCGCATAAACCATTCCTACGGTAGTTGAACTCTCCTATAGAAACAGTCCTAAGAGGAGTAGCTGTGGTAAAACAAAAGTTGTTTCTGAAAGTCAACAAATTCATCGGGACATTAACTTAACCTCCAAATTTCTCCCATATCAGTCAAACTGAGCGTTACTGACTCATCTCACAACTTTAAGAACTGACGGCTTGAAGCTCCTCAGACACAACTGAGGGGAATGTTCAACTCTAGCAGGTCAGGACTGTTTTACTGTAAAGGCTAGAGCTGTTGTGTATTGAGCTATTGTACATTACTTAATAATCTGATTTATAGAATATTAAAGTGCCACTCTAGTGAAATGTGATCAGTCTAAGGAAAACAAAGATCTTTACATTTTTGCAGTCTGTCATTCTGAACTCTGGGCAGCGAGCATCTCTGGAGATCAATGACTCTTTTAACAGGAAGAAACTTTCAACTGAAACAGGATCAATATACCCAGACTTCACCGAGTCCATCATTTTACCTCTACAAAACAACCCCAACCATTACCAGGGTCTTTACTTTTAAAAGTTCACACAAAGTTGGAGGGGAAGAGAAAGTCTTTCACTGATCTGTGTGACCTCTGAGTCTGATATTTTGTACATTTACAAATCTATCTCAGTGGTGTGAACTTCCTGACATGTGGCTCAGTCAGAGGGATCAGTATGAGACGCTTTTATGTTTATTTGCTTTCCTACTCCCAACCTGACATGGTCTTATGTCAGTTTATTTTCCATATATTTTTCTCATTCTGTCTGCCAACAGTCTTCTCTTTTGACCCTAAACATCCTGAGATGGCCACACGTTCAAGTGTCGTCTGATGAAACGCCTCCACTCAGAACACAAAGAGTGGAGGCTCACCAGCACATCTGAAGTGCTGGTGTATTGTGTGCATTAGTAAGTGAGCTAACACTAGCCGGCAGACTCCTCTTCCCCTGTGGCCTATTAGTCAGTGGAGCATTAGTGTAATTACACACTCTTCAGTTCCCAGTGCTGCTAGGCCGCTCCAGCGTTTCATTACCATAAATATATGGCCGGGAATAGGATTTACATACATAAACATTTTACATGCCATTGGATTCTTGATTGAGTTTGTTCTTTGAATTGTGTTTAAATAATTTGCAGGACAATACAGCCTGTCCAGCAGCCCACCGAGGCTCTGCTAATGGGATTCACAATTGGAAAGAAATTGCCTGTAAATACATGGTTATGATTACTTTGCATTTTCCTTCTGAATTTATATATTTAATTTCTTCTACTGAATTTTATAGATTTGTACTAAACAGTTAATTGTCACAGGCTAATTGTGTTTTTCCTAATACTATCTATTAAGAGAACTTTAGCATATTTGTTAATTAATTTGATGTCTTCTTACAAATGGTGTCTGTTACTGGATTAGTATAAAACATTTAGCATAAACAGTCTTTCAGAATCTGCAGATTGACTATCAGGGTCACTGTGCTTTTGTTTCCTTTCATGCTTCTTTCTGTTTTTTCTTACTGGGATCAACAAATAAATCTTAAAACTGCAGTATGTAACTTTTACAAAAACATGTTTGTAGATTAAAGTTTGGTGGTCACAGCGTATGCAGCCTCTGGTAAGCTTTAAATTCTAGTGTCCTTAATGTCTGAGCTGGCACATTACATACATCACAAGACAAATGTTAGAGACTGGGTAAAACCAGATCCAATCATTTAAAACCTCAGAATCCACAACTCAAGCAACCAATAGTTTCTCCATAGCCAAGTGTACAGACATTCTGGATGACACAAGTTTTTACCAGGCTAAGCTTTTCCACATCCAGAATGGTTCATGTCAAGAGTTTCAAAGCTCAAAGGAATAAAACAGTAAATTTGCTGGAATATGTTCATCCTTCTGCTGAAATATACTCCTGGTCAGTTTAAAGATTTGTTAGTACAAATTGTCTTCATGTGGTAGACCTCTTATTTTCTCTACCTGTCAGGATCAGTCAACTTGAGGATTAGTTTTCGTAAAGTTATATAATTTGCTGAGACTTTTGTGTTGGTTCCTTTGTACAGTATATTCTCTTACATTTGGAGGCAGAAGTGTTGATCTGGCTTTAAATCCCAGCGGTGCTGTGTACTTCTGTTCCTCCATGTCTCTCTTTTGCATATGATGTTTTCCTGTCATCCAGGCTGTACGCTCACTGGGAGCAAACAAGAACAACAATGTTCTAGGTTGGTTTGATGCGTTCCTGACAGAAACCTTCTGAAGAGTGAGGCATTGAAGGAAAAGTACCAGTGTAGAGAATTCATTGATATAATGAATGTATGTATAAAAATGAATTAGAATAGTATGATGTACTATTTTAACCAAAAAATGACCAGTTTTTGAACTCTGAGTAGAAACAAGGGTTGGCTCAGTTTCTCCGGCAGAGTGACCGAGGGAAGCCCAGATCTCTGGGGCAGAGCTGACCAGGCATGACACATTCAAACACACAGCTGCCCAGAATGACCACAAATCAAACCAAGAGCAGAGAGGGAAAAACAATGTTCATCCATTGTATTTAATGCTTATCCTTACAGGTAGCTGGGGGCCGATTCCTATCTCCGGCTGTCATTGGCTGAGTGGTGAGGTACATAAGGAGGCTTGCTTTAAAGAAAATACTGTATGAGGGAGATCTCTGAGGCCCAGCTGGCAGAAGTGATGTAATGACAAGCTCACTTTTAGCAGTAAGATCCTAACATTTGGGGCATGTAGATGTTGATGGCTATACTGAGCACAAGACTGAAGCAGGAAACAAAGACGTTCATGACAGTAAGGCTCTTCTACACTGACACACATGGACATCTGTCCATACATTGCTTTGCCTGTGTTAGGTCAGATCTGTGAGATGGTGCTACCAAAATAGAAGAAATACTCAACACTTGTAAAGTCAGTATCTGAATGTACTGATTTCAGTGTCCCAGTGTCAGTGTTCCATTTTGTCAGCATTTACTTGGTCAGGAGGCATTACAATGTAAAGGACTGAATGGAGTCATGGTGCAGGAGTTATATGTAAAGTATGGCTGTATGTCTGTCAGGAGGTAACATTTAGAGGCTAGCAGTTCATCAAAGCCAGTATAGTGGATGCCTGTTTATCTACACCAGTGATTACTCTCTGCCACATGTATGAAATTATGATAGGAAACTCCAAACCAAGTCAGTGAGTACCATTTTTCATTTTGGATGTTTCTGCTGTTGGGGAGCTCTCTGCTCTGTAGGAAAAGCAGAAGGAGGTCTTTGTTCTCCCAATTAGCTCCTGGGAAGAACATGTTCAGTCTGTTCAGTGCAGAGAGCTGTTGGAAAATACACAGTCCTGTTTAATTTGCAGATCTAATTAAATAAATCTCAGGGTCGTTTATTTTGGTGACAGAGCAGAGTAGAGTTAAGCCAAGTTCAGCTATGTCTGACATCCTATTAAGGTTCCGTGACAGATTACGTATTTGAGTAAATTTTAGTCTTCCTTTATATTTTGAGTTGATTTTCCACTGGGTTCAGATCCTTTTAATCAGTCATTTAACTCAGAATTATTTTTAACCTATGCCTCTGTTGAATTTTGGTGAAATTCATTATGTTCTATAGGTGTAATCTGTAGAGTTTTCTGCGACAGTGGTGGTACATGTGAATTATAAGAATGACTCAGGCTGACATGGATGGATGGATGGATGGATGGATGGATGGATGGATGGATGGATGGAGTCATTTTTTCTCTTTTCCCAGTTGATTTAAAGTAGCAGCATACCTTTCTGTGAACTTGTTTTGGTTTGACTGTGGTACTGTGGTTGGCAGACTAAATGTTGTTCTAATTCATAATGATGCACTTTGGATGGGAAGAAGGGCGAACTGATGCTTTTCTGTTTTTGTCAGTTTTCTCAAATAACTGTTCTACTTTTATTCCTTTCAATCTGCTGCTATTCTTGCTGAATGTAGATCATCCTTTTGCCAATATTTGAATTTTTCTCTTTTTTCCACAGGAAAGGAGGAGCTGGAAATATCACCCTATGATGACTCTATGATTGACTCTCGCATGGCCTCTTTAGTGTCCGGTGAGATGCTCATCTTTGAAATATGGAGTGAAATATTTAAAGCTTAACTAAAAGCAGTCATCAGAAACAAGTCAACACAGCTTTGGTTATTACAGCTGGAAACTAGAGATCAGGGTGAAATCTGGGAATATTGATGACCTCTAACCATAACATTGAGAGCCACATAAAGACAGTTACAAAGTCAGCCTTCTATCACCTGAAGAACATTTCCAGGATTAGAGGTCTGATGTCTCAGTGTTAGAGAAACTCCTCCATGTGTTTATCTTTAGTTCCACTGATTACTGCAGCAGCATCTTCACAGGTTCTGACTAAAACATCAATCAATCAGCTGCAGCTGATCCAGAGCGCTGCTGCTGGTGTTCTGACTAAAACCGGGAAGACAGAGAACATCACCCAGTTCTACTATCCTCCACTGAGAGATTAGACGTAAAAGTGCTGTTGTTAGTTTATAAACAACATATGCATATATGTATTAATAACAATTGCAACATTACCATACAGGTAAATATGTACATCTGGTACAAGTTAACACAAAATGTATTTAGTGGCAACCACAGCCCAACATAATGTGTATCTGGAAACAGCTACATCTAAACATTAATTAAGTTTATACAGCACAATTCAATTAAGTTGAATACATTGAGATCCATTTGGTAAATATGTATCAAAAAGGCCAGATGGTTTCAGTTTGATGTGTTTCTACATGCAAAACAGACACAGGCTACAATGGGGAAGCAGGATATATGATACAGAATATCATATCATGTTTTTTACCATATTTAGTTGCTGGCTCTTGTCCCATTCTGTCCATGTTCACCCCTCCAGGTTCATCCTTCATGCAGCTGGATGGTGAGAACCAGTGCCTGAAAGCAGCACAGGACTGCGGCCTGTATGAAAAGTGCGGTGCTCTTCGATCAGAATACGTGTTGGCCTGCACAAAGCCAATGCCCAACACCAGCCGATGCAACCAGTATAAGTGCCACCGGGCCCTCAGGCGCTTCCTGGAGCGGGTCCCAGAGGAATACAGCCTGGGCGTCCTGTTCTGCCCCTGCACCAACACCCTGTGTGGAGAGAGGAGGAGAAAAACCATCGTACCCTCCTGCTCCTACCAGGACGCAGACAATCTGCAGCTTAACTGCCTCCACCAGCAGAGCTTCTGTCGCCGAGACGACCTCTGCAGGTTAGACATTCGACTAAATGGTAGTTTATAGCATTACAAATTACAGTGAACATACTTTTTAGGGTTTGTCTAAGAGTGTGAACAATTATTAAATTTTTCTAGTTGCTGGTAAAGAGGGCAGAGATTGTTTTTCATTTGTGATTTTTTAAGAATATGAGCTCAACACAATGTTTCCTTCAGAGGTGATGGCGATTTTATAAATGTCACAGATGTTTTCCCTTTTTTCCACTCTGGACAAACTTTAAGTGTAACAGCTGACATCAGCTATCAAAACAGCATCTGCCCCTGCACTGCTGCTGCCACCTCCACCTGACATGAGAAACGGTTCTGTGAACAACACAGAAATGAAAGGAGACACATTAATTTGGACATAAACAAGAATCTGTCAACACTGTGGAGAAAAATGTTACTGAACTAAAAACACTTTTCTGTCTAACCCAAATTCAGACACACCTAAAATCATTCACCTAAATTTTCTGCCCACTTTTTCCATTTGATGTGGAGCTGTTTGTGTTTTTGCCAGGTCCAGGCTTGCTGATTTCCTCAGTAACTGCCAACCATCTCAACTGACAGCCAGCAGATGTTTGAAAGACTCAACAGGCCTCTGCCTCCGAGCCTATGCTGGGCTTATAGGTACCGACACAGAGAGCACACATCACATGTTCATGTTGTTTCTTGGCCTCAGTATAAGAACCAGGCAGTAATTAATCTGGAGCTCCACAGTCAACATGATGTAGGTGGATTTTCAAGCCCAAAAACCGTAGAGAGGAAACCGGAAACTAACATTTCTAAAGGTCCAGGTTCAGGCTTTTAAAACTCTTCGTAACAAGTTATTATTTATTTTTATTTTTTTAAGTCAAATTAAGCCACTACAATAACAACTCTTCTTGTATATTGCAGCTTTATTCTCAGCTGCTAATAAAGAGACTAAAATGATATTTTAATAACGCTGACTCTCACCAATGACAATCAGGCCCTCTATATGTATGAGATTAGTTTTGAAAAAAAAAAACAAAACCAAAAAACAAAACATGCTTCACTAATATAACCTGCTTATGTCAACACACCACATAAATATCAATGGAAACAAAATGATATTGTTACATTTCAGTCTGTATTTAATATTTCCCATGCTCTCAAAGTAAATTGGAGGAACTGCTAGGCCAACGCTGTGGCTGCTGCCATCCCACTGAGCATGGCTGCCTCTGCTAATGCAGTGATAACATAAAGGCTGGTTGTCATTTTATCTGACAGGTTAAACTGAGAAACAAAACTGACACATTCACTGACACATTCACTATCGACAGTTTAGAGAAACGTCCTGACTTGTGCTGGGTAGCTGCTCCCCCAGTCGGCCATATTGGAAGTGTTGACATTATTTCCACATTATATGTTACAGCTTTACTCCAGATTGTATTAAGTTAATCTTGTGAGCTTAGTTTTCTTTTCAAATTTCAAACACTTAAATTTATGCTTGATTAGGATTGTTTATCCTACTGTGATTATTTGCTTGTTAATCAGCCTCGGTCCAGGAGTATTTTACCCAACAGGATGTTTCTCTTGATGAAAGCATCACTATGAATGAAGCAGTTGTGATGCGTACGGTTGTTGTGAAACTTTTGTCAGGACGCAGAAAGGCATGTTGAGCTATAAGTATGTTTATTTCAACATTAACTTTCAAATATGCCAAGATTAGTGTTTAGATATTGTTTCAGAACGAGTTGTGAATTGAATAAATGTGATCTAATGGGGTAAAGTAGAGTCTTCTCACTTTTGGCAATAATGGGCTTCATTATAAGGGAATGGTTTGATTTAGTAGCAGTAAAACTTCGTCTCATGGGAACGCTGACTTTGAAAACTCAAGATTAAAGTTTGAAGCCAAAAAAACAGCAAAGCTTAATTGACCCAGAATAACTGCTACATTCTTGTTGCAACGCCAAATGAATTTGTGCAAAAATAGCGAGAAGAAAACAGCAGAGCAGAGAGTTGATGGGTATGAGATAGCTGGTCAGGGCAGCAAAGTAAAGAGAGGCCAGACAGAGTGTAAAGAGAGATGACAGCTGACAGACGCATGTGGATGGTCGAGTGTTGAGTGGCTTTCTGCCAGCTCTGTTGGTGATGGACGAGTTCTGGATCAGACTCAGAGCTTTCAGACGGACATAACTCTTCACACCCTGTCAGAGAATCACAATCCCCGTTCTCTGATTTTAAACAATCAAGATTAAAGTGTGTGTATCGAATCCAGAGAAACATCCAGGGTATCCGGAGACATGTTTCCTGATGCTGTGCTGATATTCTGACCTCCAGGAACCATCATGACTCCCAACTACATCAGCAACAACTCTGCTGACGTGTCGCTGTGGTGCAACTGTGAGGGCAGTGGCAACGACTGGCAGGAATGTCTGCGGCTGCAGCAGCTTTTCACCCACAACAGCTGCCTACGTGAGTCCAGTCTGTGTGCTGATTGGTGTTCTCTGTTCGTCCTGGATTCACGTTAACTGGCCCATCAAAGGTTCATGTTCCTGTCAGTTCTCACCCAAACACATCGTAACACCACAGTGGTATTTTACACTTGAATTCCTGATCTCTCGTCAAATTTTTCCACAGTCCAGCCAATGAGTAACAGTTTGAACATGTTTTATCTAGTGCTGAAGAAACCTTCAGTAGTAGATATTGAAGGTATTATTCCATCATTTTGAGAGAATTCCCTGAGTGTTTTTACAATTCTGCTAAAGAAAGATCCTCCAAATAAATTTATGGTTGATCATTTTTAAAACATGATTGAAAAGAATATTGCCTCAATAGCATTTATTTTAAAAATGCCTAATAGTACAATTAATCCTCCACCAGAAATATTATTACAAAAAAGTATTGCCCCCCTTAAAAGATTTATTCTAGAATTCTACCTAATTTATGTTTGTTCATTCATTCATTCATTCAGAATTCCAGGATTGTGCTGCTCAGGGTGGCAGCATGTTGGACTTGTACATTCACTGAGATATTTTTATTGTTTTAACTTTCATTCCTGTCTTTCTGGGTAAAAAATTGATTTATTTGGACAACCGTTCTTTCTTGTTTTGGATAGTGTGTGGCTGGACTGGTTTTTATATTTTTCATACTTTCCTATTTAGTTATGACACAACAGAGTGCATTGTAACAAAACAGGTTGGCAGCTGGCTGGTTTATAACAGGGAGCAGCTGATTAAGGTCGGAAAAGCTGAAATAACTTCTCTGAATCCAGAAATCTCAGAGGAGTTGGAAAGGAGGCATGATGGAGAGCAGAGAGGAGGAAGTCCAAACCACCTCTACCATCCATTATAATGGGAAAAGTGGGATTGTTAGCTAACAGGAGAGATGAATACGAAATGATTTTTTGTGTCTGTTAAGGGTTAATTGCAAAGTTATCTCCAGTTGTCTGGACGACATCTGCTTTCACTAGTGGTTTCCCAGCCCAGACCAGGCTGGGAGGATTCTGTGCACAAAAACTTTTAAGCTAGCTTGTAGAGAGCCAGTTTGAGAAACACAAAGCTGCTGCCAGGAGCCACGGACAGAGCCCAGGAATGTCAGATGTTCCCCTGGCATGGCTTCACTAGATGTCTTTTATAAGCTTTTCTTCATGCAGCTATTGAACTATAAACCATATTTATCACTTAATAAACAGACAAACCTGAATGTGTCTGATTCTGTGACTCATATGCTATGCTTCATTGTAATACATCAGAATACTCCAACCATTCCCTTTGTTTATTTTATTTTATTTTTTTGTTTTGCTTTAAATTTTATTCAAAGAGCCATTAAATGGTTATAAATTTGACTTGTTGAGACCCAGACTGATGAGGCAACAGAGAACCTTTTCTGAAAGATGAGAGTCCTGTTACATCCTGGCTCAGCTAACATTACCTTTAAAAACATCATGGTGGTAGCAGTTTTTCAACCTGCCACAATTTATGGAACTATCAATTCTGCTTTCTAGCAGAAAGTCTGGAAGGAAAGTATAGACTTTGTGATTTAACATTTGAAAAATAACCTTTTCCCTTATTAACTGAAATCACCATTTGAAATCTGCTGTTTGCATTTACTAGATAATCTTCTCATAATGTTAAAATGTGTTGGATGATCTGAAACATTTAGGTGGGACTAATATAGAAGTTAGTAGGTTTAAGGAGGTAAATATTTTTACAGTTTGTATTTTGTTTTACATGATTTTGCCACTAAATTATTGTAGTTAAAATAATTCATTCTATATGTTTTTAGTGAGATTATGCTACTGAAATAAAATAAGAATTTATTTTAAGGCTTTTTTCACATTCTCAGCAGAGCTGCCAATACATGTCCTCTGTGTCTGTGAGGATCTGATTTAGTTAAAGGCATTTCTTAAGCTGCCCTGTGTTCGGCTTGTTTCTGCTGAAACAGAGCCTAAAAAGAGAAGAAAATCATTTCACATGGTTAAACGCTTCTCAGTCTCCCATGACGCTCTGCGTGGTGTTGCAGGCGTGTTTGAAAATAGTTTACTATAAAACCATGTTTCCTTCAATGCAGTGATTTGGCTAATCCGAACTAAGAAAACATGTTTTATTTGTCTTGCCTAAGAGAACCAAAGAAAGAGCTCAAAGAGAGCAAATGAAAAAGTGACTCTGACACAGTGGCAGTTGAATGCGACTGGTTGGCTTCCTCCTGCCTCCTGCAGCCGTCCTCACAGTGGGAGCAGCACTCTGCAGCTTTATGGCAGCGGCACGCTCCAGTCTTAGCATCTGAAAGGCTCTCACCGCCACGAGGAGCCTGTTGGCTCTGAGAGGGAAGCGGGAACATGAAGTCCTCCACCTGTCAGTCAATCACAGCGGCTGTCAGGTGGGTTTATCGATACACGCTGAGCTGTTTGTCCGAACACTAAAGCCTGGATCAATTCGTCAGGACACATCCCATAAAACTGATTTATCAAGCTGACGATGGCTCCGACAATAAACCTGCCAGATAGATATGTTGGTTCACACCCACTCAGATGCTGCATCACAGCGAACACACACACACACACACGCACACGCACCCACACACACACACACACCCACCCACGCACACCGGCACCAATCTTAGCCCCACCGCAGCAAACACCCAGACTAGTTAGACTAACATTTAACTATGATGTTTGCTCTGATTTCATTCCAATCCTGAATCTGAAGATCTGGGATCCGTGTTCCCACTCAGCTGTCAGGCTCCTGAAGGCTGGGGGCTTTCTTTTCCCACATCTGCTCAGAGGTGATGTGTTGATGTGTGTGTGTGGACAGGGAACTCCATCAGCTGGATGGGAAACCCAGGATCGCTGCCCTCTGACCCCAGTCAGCCCCCCGCTCCCAGACCATCTCCACTGGTCCAGAAGGACGAGCTGCTGAACAGTAACCACCTGCCTGAGCTCAACAATGATGTGAGTATATCATCGTGTTCACATTTCAAATGAGTTATGTTGGTGAGATTATAGAGTCTAGAATCCAGAATACATGGACTGTAAATCCTATAGAGTGGAGCTCTAGTATTTGCGGGGATTAGTGACCACAGCTACATGAGAATGTATTTGATTTTTATTTAACCTTTATTCTACCAGGATCACCTCACTGAGATTGAAAGTCTCTTTTATAAGAGAATCCTGGCCAAGACTGGCAGCAGCACACAGAGGCTACAACAAAAACAGAAGACAATAACATCGTCATTAAGTCACGAATTAAAAGATTCTTTGGTTAAAATGTTTGCAGAATCCAATCCATACCATTCAATCTACAATCGGATGAATGTTAGAATTAGTTCCGCATATGAAAGTGACACAAATCTGATTATTATTTTGTGGGGAAAGCTGAAAATGTGGCTACTGGGAAAGAGAAAATACACTTGGGAAAAGAAAAAAAAAGTAAAAATGGAGTTGAGTTTCCGTGTGAACACAACTTCCACCACTGGTCAACACATGTGGATCAAATGATCTGGGTCAGCATGCAGTGAAGTTCTACACACTGCCACTGATGACCTGAGGTGTGTTAACGCAGAAACCCATCAGAAGGTTCTAGAGAATCGACTCCTCTACCTAACTCTTCTGTAAAGCCTGGCTCTCAGCGTACCATCTGAAAAATCCTAAATAAGTATCATTTGTTGCACATGATGTTTGTGATGTTCAGGGAGCGTGTCTGAGTTACTCTCAAGGCAAAATCAGGACAGACAAGCTATGAATAGTGATGGCTTTATTTATGAAACAAATAGAAATCTTTCCTCCTACAAACTACAGCAGCAGTTCGACCTGCCAAACACAGTCTGCTGCTGGACGGAACGGGAGACTTGTGATTAACTTTACACAGGATCCCAGGATGCCATTCATTTCTTTCCCACTGTTTATTTCGTGTTAGCCGAGAAACAATCATTGTGAGATTGTCTTTGACTTTGTCTTTAAAGCCAATCAGATTCCACCAGTCTCTGTCTAACGGCGGAGTTCTGGCCCTGTGGTGTTTTCACTCCAGCCCTGTTTGCTCTCCG
>NC_057876.1:0-87500 GCF_019740435.1 Gambusia affinis | reverse complement strand
CTCCATGATGACATCATGGAGCTGGCAGATATTCAAGACTTGGCGCTCCTCCATCTTCCTCTTGAGGACGTCCCAAGGATGTTCTTTTGGGTTTAGGTCTGGAGATGTGCTTTCTTAGTCCATCACCTTCAGCCTCTTCTGTAAAGCAGTGGTCATCTCAGAGGTATGTTTGGGGTGGTAATCATGCTAGAACGCTGCCCTGTGATCCAGTTTCCAGAGGGAGGGGGTCAGGCCCTGCTCCAGTCATTCACAGTACATATTGGAGTTAATGAAGTATAATTCCCTAACACCTGCTGCACTCATGCAGCCCCAGACCATGGCATTCTCACCACCATACTTGATTGTAGGCATCACACACTTATCTTTGTACTTCTCACCTGACAGCTGCCACACATGCTGGAGACCATCTGAACCAAAAAAAAACAACTAATCTTGGTCTCATCAGACCATAGGACCTGGTTCCAATAATCCATGTCCTTTGTTGACATATCTTCAGCAAACTGTTTGAGGGCTTTTTTGAGTACAGACTTCAGAAGAGGCTTCCTTCTAGGGTAGGGATGTCAAACTCCAGTTCTCAAGTGCTGGTGTCCTGCAGTTTTTGGATGTGCCACAGATATAAAACACTGGAATGAAATGGCTTGATTACCTCCTCCTTTTGTAGATCAGTTCTCCAGAGACTTGCTAATGACCTAATTATTCTATTCAGGTGTGGTGCAGCAGAGGCACATCTAAATGTTGCAGGATACCGGCCCTCCAGGACTGGAGTTTGACACTTGTGTTCTAGGGTGACAGCCATGCATACTAATTTGATGTAGTGTGTGGCATTTGGTCTGAGTACCGATAAGCTGACCTCACACCTCTTCAATCTTTGCAGCAATGCTGACAGCATTTCTGCGCCTGTCTTTCAAAAACAGCATTTGGATGTGATGCTGAGCACATGCACTCAGCTTCTTTGGACGACCAACACGAAGTTTGACCCTCCTCTTTTAGAAAGCTGCAACTCAGTTCCAGTTTGTTATCAATCATCTTGTAGCCTTGGCTGTCTTCATGTAGCGCAACAATTCTTCTTTTAAGATCCTCAGAGAGTTCTTGGCCATGAGGCGCCATGTTGGAACTTTCAGTGACAAGTATGAGAGAGTGTGAGAGCTGTACTACAAAATTTAACACAACTGCTCCATATGCACACATAAGACCTAGTAAGACCAACTAGTCACTTGACATTTTGGAGGAAAAATGACAAGCAGGACATTTAGAGGAGTAGTCTTTTAGGGATGTACTCACTTTTGTTGGCGGTGCTTTAGACATTAATGGCTGTATATAGAGTTATTTTACCTGAAGAATAAATTTACACTGTTGTATAAGCTGCATAAAGACTACTTTTCATTTTCTGAAAGTGTCATTTTGTCAGTGTTGTCCCATGAAAAAATACCCTTAAATAACTTCAGAAATGTGAGGGGTGTACTCACTTTTGTGATACATTGTGTGTATATATATATATATATATATATATATATATATATGTGTGTGTGTGTGTGTATATGTATATATATATATGTGTGTGTGTGTGTGTGTATATGTATATATATATATGTGTGTGTGTGTGTGTGTATATGTATATATATATATATAGATAGATATATATTTTATGAGGCTAACATGAAGTGGTGTGGACAGTGTAGGGGTAAGTATATTCTGGTGGCCTGTCAGACCTATAATATTCATCAAGAGTTGAGGAAATTGAAAATATTTTATTGCATAGCAATGTTGTTGGCGTTATTGGGTCTTTTAATGAATTTAAAATATATTTGTTAATTCTGTAACTTTTCTGATATTTTCTTAGGTGTTCCTACACCAACAGAGGAAGCCCTGCACCACACACTTAGCTTGCTGGTCCGGGAGCGTAAAATTTACCCAACACCTGATGGCTATTTCATTGTAACTCCTCAAACCTACTTCATCACCCCAAGTCTTATTCGAACTAGCTCAAAGTGGTACCATTTAGATGAGCGAACATCTGACAGATACCAGCATCAGAAACAACAGCGGCATCAGCAAACTCAATGCATCTCTCCTCTTTCTGGAACCATAACACCATCCAATTCAGGGGGATTTCTAGATTGCACACACACAAAGTCCAGCCAAAGCCACTGTGCAGGAGGTGATGATTTTTTTTACAGCAGTGGTTATCGTGCAGATGATCCACCCAGCCACCACACTACACTTCAGCGACGGTCTCCGAAAGAACACAGAGACACATATTCATCACAGTACTCCCCACAAACACCTTCTCAGCAAGCAGCTGGCAACTCAGAAAAGAACCGTAGTTCCCTGGGAATTCCGTTTAAGACAGACACCCTCATCAAGCACCGAGGAGGGCCTGTTGGAGGAGGAGGATGTGGGGACCCAGACAAACAAACGCTGGGCAGTGCTACAGGTGGGAGAAAGTTTGGTTTGAAGTTGTTTCGTCTGAGTTTTAAGAAGGATAAGGCCAAGCAGTTGGCTACCTTCTCTGCACAGTTTCCCCCTGAGGAGTGGCCACTCCATGACGAAGAGGAACCCAACCACTTGCCCCGTCATGTAGAAATGGAAATTATACGTAGAATCAACCCTGACCTTACGGTTGAAAATCTGGCCCGACATACAGCAGTTATGAAAAGACTTGAAGAAGAACGCACTCAGAGGAGCAAAGCATCATCAGCACATCAGAGCTCCAGAAGTAGAAGAAGTGGGAGTAGGCACAGAAAGCAATCTCAATCCAAACTTAGTCGCTCACAGAGTAAGACAAGGGCATTCCGCTTTGAAACAACTGATGGTACCCATTTAGAGCGAGCTGACAAAGATTATAGAGGTTACTCTTCCTCACTTGCACGATCACCAAGAGAGCAAGCTCTGGCTGTGGAGCGTCAACGAGCTCGACATCACCTTGCACACAGCATTCCCAACATCCTTGACTCATCTCATTTGCCTGTCACACCAGAATGGGATGTATCTGGGGAGCTGGCCAAGCGCCGCATGGAAATGCCTTTTCCTGAGCCAAGCCATGGTCCATCAACTCATTATTCCAAAGTCCACCGCTCACACTCTCACACTCAGGAGAGAAAATCAAGGAATGAACGCAGTAGCAAGGCTAAGGAACGTTCTAGATCTATGGACAATTCTAAAGGGCTGCTAGATGCTGGCTTGATTGGACCACCACCTGATTATTATGATGACCGCAGTCATTATTTCACTGATGATTGCACTCTACGAGCTAATCAGAGCTCATCTCACTACACTCGAACCACACCACCTACATCTAAGATTGCAGCTGATTCTGCTTGTTTGGATGGTGCCAGAAATTATGAGAAGATTAAGAGCAAGGACAGTTTACCAACATACTCACCCAAACCTCTATCTGCCTCCAACCCCTCTGAGGATTACTTTCAGTGTACTGGTAACTCTGAAATTGCTCTTACAACAACAATTATATTAGGAACTCAAGGCAAAAACAGCCACAGTGGATTAATAGCAAACATTGCTGACAGGCAAACAGAGAGACAGACTTCCAGCCCCTCAAATGAGGACTTGTCAAATGTTGGACCTAAAGGTGGAAGCCTACCTCCAATACCTCTGTCTATCCCTGACCCTGCAATTTCAAATGGACAACCATCCCACAGTGCCTCTGCTGGCCAGGAGAAACATAAGGAAATTTTTAGTAAAGATACGCTCTTCAAGCCGCCTCCCAGCCTCTCGCTGTCTGGCTATAGCTCCTTGAGGAAACCTACAGTTCTTGCCTCAATTACTCTATCTTCATCCTGTGACGCTCTTGATTCCCACAAAGGATTTGATGCTCCTAAACCACTTATAACAACTTTGTCTGTTCCCAAACAGGGAGTGGAGGCCACATCTAGTGCTGCAGAGAACTCTTTTGACTACTACAATGTCTCGGATGATGAGGAACTTGAAGATGAAGGGACTAAAGTTCAAAAAGGAGGGGAGAAACCTAAAGGAAGTGTTTCTGAGATGGAAGAATGTGGAATAGGGACCATGCAGTGGCTGTTGGAGAGAGAGAAGGCAAGGGATTTACAAATGAGATTTGAAAGAACTCTTACTTTCTCTGGTGTTCAAGGAAGCCATTCAGAGCCCCGCCAGAGCCAGCATTCAGTCCACTCTGCTAGACTTGACAGTATGGACTCCAGCTCTGTTACAGTTGACAGTGGATTCAATTCACCACGGTGAGAGCATTGGTATTAATGCTTTCTTGCAGAATTTTTTTTAATATATTTTTTGCATTTGTTGGGAAATGTTAAAGTATTTATTAAATCAACCCTATGCCTTATTACTTTAATATTATTTCTGTTAGTTTATTAAACAGTTTTATGTAGTCTCCTTTCCTACCAGATTCATACATACTCTTTTAGGGACTCTTAGAACAGGTTTTTTGCTATCAATTCAGATATTGATCATCCATGAGGCCGACCTTTGCCGATCACTGCCGATTGCCTGGAATGGCTGTTAATTTTTTGCTTTTGGTAGAAATGATACTATGTTACAACACGCAAACTTCCCCCATTCACTCTCAGAGTGTTAAAGTTCCACATGACAGGATTTGTTGTCGTGTGCTTCCTCAGTGTGAAGGAAAGAAGAGATGGCTGCACACGCAGGCTGCGAAGTTAGATAAATGTGATCTAACTTTTATCTAGATTAAAAAAAAAGTTAAAAGAAAAAGTTTTTCACTTTTTCACAGAACTCGGCCGATTATAATAGGTGGCCGATCGATCGGCACACCTCTACACTGTTTATCTGTGTGTCTTTTTTTCATTTCCTTATAGGAATATTATTGTGTAAACTCGACATTTTTGAGCATCGTGTAATAATCATCCAAAACATACCTGGCGTGTTGTCTTGATTGTTTCATGCATGTTTGAGGAATCTTTGAATGAACGTGGCAGCCATTCAACTGTGCAAAACTCCTGGGTGGCTGTGGCTCCCTATGAGAGGGAGCTCGTCCTCAGAGCTGCAGTTTCCAAGATGCAGGCTTCAACAATATAGAGCGACCCTCCCCTTTAGTTTAGCCAGCAAACACTGGGTAGAACTATGCATCTAATGAGCTATTTATAAGGCACTTCTTAGTTCAAGCAGGTAAAAACGTTGTCAAAGGGTTAATAGAGGAGTGATGTTGTGATGACTTCCTGAAGGTGCTGTTTCAGAATGAAAATCTTTAAGAGACTAAAGCCCAATTTCAAGGTGTTAAATTATGAAGTTAAATGTAGCATTTTCATAACAACTGAAGGTAACAGTCACTCGATTGTGCTTAGAAAACACGTACTACTACCCCTTTAAATATACTGCGTATTAACTCTTGTTAAAGCTGCAAATTTGTTTTACTGGCAAAATAGCTATCCATCTCCTTAGGCACATCTTTTCATGTTTTCTGTCTGTCTTTTCAGAACAAGAGAGAGCTTAGCATCAAACACCTCTTCAATAGTTGAAAGTAACAGACGTCAAAACGTAGCCCTGAGTCCTGGACACCTCAGCACCACAACTGGCAGCGGTCCTCCCTTTTCCTTCCATGCTATTTCAGAATCTGCCACCACTCAACAGGAGAAACTACAGAAGCCCACTACCTGCCTTGCGTCAATCACCAGCGTCTAGTATCAGAACTAAGGGCTGAGTGAAGCACAAAGTCAGTGAAAATGGACAGAAAATCCTAGAACCGCTCCACCTGACTGCTACACCGTGAATCTGACAGATTGAACTAGGAAAGCTGTGATAGGTCAACTGTGGGAAAAAGAATCTAGAACAGTTCTTTCTCTGTCTTGCAGATATGAAAATGTGCAGGCATCAACAAAGACATGCACAAATGAACTGCAACCCACTCTTTGGATTCGGTCTTTTACACAACAGTGCTCTAGCATCTTTTTTTAATCATATATTTTGGTTGAGGCATGTGTGTGTCAATAATATGTATTATCTGTAATCTCAGGTTTGTTTGTATTTTTTCGGTCTCATTTCTGTTTTTCCTGATCAGTGTATCTCCTGCTGGTGCTACACAAATGAGAGCTGTACCTCTGCTGAGTACTGTTACTGATGCATTCTATTTAGTTGGCTTTTTCAGCTCTGGTGTCATATTAGCCACTTGCAGACACCCTTTAAGGCAAGACAGCAAGAAAAAAAGATTTTTCACACATTGGTATATTTTGTGGTAATTTAACATTCACAAGTCTTATTTCAAGATTTTCTGTAAAACTAACAACTTGTTGATCTTACACTTTTTCAGATAAATGTGACAAGTCCTCTATGTTTGAAAGTATTAGAAAGTAATTTTTACAGCTTTTTAAAATGGGACAAATTTGTGGTTTTATTGCCTTCAAAACTATTTTTTGGTAAAGACAATTTTTACTTCTGCCAATTTGGTGCTTCTTAAACAAAGCTTCAATAGAAGAAAGCTTATAAATCTGATGTCTAAAGCCCAACGATTTAGAAAATGTGCAGAATTAGATTAATTATTGTCATAGACAAATAAGTAATTAGTAAAGGATTTTTTTCCCCAGCACTTTCTGATCTATTTAGGAACTGTACTAGGTAAGTACCTAGTAACAGAACTTGTAACACATTTATTACAACAATATTCAGGAAGGAGGTGGAGTCAGATGATTAAAAACAAGCCTTAGTATTTAGTTCTATTTTATTTCAACTGTGAATTGAAAAATGGATGTTATACATTGATGACCGCCTGTGTGTTGTAAGTAATGCCCTACTTTAAGAAAATGAGACATTAAATTAATAAGGCATTTCAATTTATTTATATGGTGCCTATTTACTCAAATATTCTCTAAAGGCACTCTTTAAAAGGAAGACATATCAAACATTTTATATACATAAAATGTACTGTTTCCTACTAGCTAATAAGTCATCTAGTTAAGTTCAGTTTCTAATCAAAATTGGGAAAGAGCTTTCTAAGGAAACCCAGTTGGTTGCTTCGAATCACTGACTTTGAAGCACTCGTCTCTTGAATAAGCAGGTAGTGACAGCTTAGGTTGCAAACAACTATCCAAAGTTAACAATTGCGTTAACAACTTTGTAGCAAACTCATACAGCAACAGTGGAGATCTCCTGTTTTAAATGGTAAATTAACTGAACTTATATAGCCCATTTCCTTTCATTTTACCCACTGAAAGAGTTTTACTCATTTCCACACACATTTATACGCTGCAGATTGGTAGGCAACTTGGGGTTAAGTGTCTTGCACAGTCGCCCCACAGTCTTTTTAGAGCAAGAAACTTTCAGTCACCATCTTTCATAGTCTTTCATAGTCATAGCCAATGGAAGCAGCCATTGGCTATGACTGGCTGATGGTTTGAGAAGATAGAGATTCATAAAACACAAAAGCAATGATCTAGGAGAAGCACTTGTAGTAAAATTTAAAGGGTGGAAAACAGAGCCTGCTTATACTTAGCTTCTGCAACTGCTGTATGAACAAGAATGAATAGAGATGGGTAGAGAAATGTGTGTCAGCTATAGCAAGGGAATGTAAAGATGGTGGCAGCAGTAGCTCAGCTGGTAGTTTCCTTCAGGAAGTTAACAGCTAAATAGAACACCAGGTGAACTTAACTTCCATGAAAAGCAAAAACATTGAGATAAAGTTAAAAGGAGATATAATGCAGAACTGGAGAGTGGTAGGATATTTTAACTGAGTGAGGCGAGGTGGTCCAGCAGCATAACTTCCAAGATAGCTCAGAATAACCTACAATTCTATCAAAAGGAAAAGTCTAGTCCTAAAACTACTGGAAGTTGATAAATATGGATATAAATTACAACAATGTCTGAGCTGCAGAGATGATTTTGCGGGATGATCCAGCAGCATGTTTGTGGATTACATCAGATGTTAACCAGCACAGCTGGTTCACTTTGTTTCCTTTTACTGCCTCTTTTCAATTCTCAGACAGCTTTTATAGTTAAAAGTAGAAAACACTGGCATGTAGAAACACTGAATTTGGAGATGTGAATCTAAAGCAACTTCTCAGCAAAACACAACACTGCATCTCCACCCTGTGTGAGTCCAGTTCAGCATTTGAACTTCATATATTTTATTTGTCCGAGATCTCATACCCCCAGCTGTGATGATCAATAGAAGAGATTGTTTGAATATCCTCCTTCTCTTTCTCTCCACTTTGCTCCTGCTCTGTGTCTATATGCTCTATTTAATTCATTTGAGATTTGGGGTCTTAGTTTAAGTAGCATTCAAGCTTTTGAGCTGTTGATTTGCTTCTCTGTTGTAAAAAGAAGTGCCTTGTTGCTATAATTACACGTCGGTGCAACTGCCCAAAACTAAAACGTACAAGCAAAACTTCTTCCTACCGGATAGCATTTAAAAGCATAGAGAAAGACTCCAGAAAGCAATGTTTTCAACAGGAAAAAGGGAAAGAGTATGTAAAAAACCCAAAAACATAAGGAATGTAACAGAGCAACTCCAACAAGGTGTTATCTTGTGTAATTCTTGAATCAATGGTGCTATAAATATATCTCATCCATGTACTTAAAGGTTTATGCAGCACAATACAGAATGCATTTTCCCCCACAGAATTTATACCATTGCCTATGTGACAGTGGCTAACTACTAAAAATGCTAACACTGAATAAATCATTAGGTAAAAAAAAGGCTTTCATTTCTTGAACATTAAGGTTTGGTTAAAAGAGCAACAGTGCCTAGACTTACAAAGACATGAATGTCATTCATTTTTCCAATATTTAATGTTTTATTTGAACAATTGTTTTTCCAAGATGGAATAAACATCCACCAATGAATTAAAAAAAGCATTAGTTGCACAGGTTGGTAAGGTATAATTAATTGTGATTGTGTCATTTGCAAACCTTATCTGCAAAAGTCTGCATCTTTCACTCATGACTATAATCTGCAGCTGATCACTTAAACTACGGAGCTAGAAGCCTGCTGGCCAAAGTTTTTTTTTGTTGCAATGAGTTTTGTTGGCATCAATGAGAGCAATGAGCTCTCCTTAAATAGAGAATGTAGCTAAAAGCTCTTAAGCTAAAAGTTTAAAAGCTTAGGAAGTAGAGAGATTCACCATGATAGTTTATGAGCTACCATTTTGAAATCATGATTTTGTCAGCATATGGTTTTTTCAAAGGTCTCTGGCAGGGAAGCAGCCACAAATTGTTGATGGATACCATAAGTATTTTTTCTCTAGAAGAATTGAAAGCACTTTCCTCAAATAGGATGTCTGTATATATTTGAGCCTCTGTGTAATTTTGTGTGGAAGAGAGAAACTACGCTAAAGTTCATCTAATCTCTGTTATAAAACTTCATTGGTTTTAATATGGAATTGAAACCACTGACATCCATGTCCATGTGTACTCCTGATAGGCACTATCATTCAATTGTGAAGCTACTGTTAAGTCATTTTATTAGAGTATCTGTTGCTGTTTCAATCATTGCAAAATGTTTTGATATTAGGTAGCTTTGTTTTAAATTAATATACAGTGGATATAAAAAGTCTACACACCCTTGTTCAAATGCCAGGTTTTCTTTATGTAAATAAATGACAGCAAGACAAATAATTTCATAACTTTTCCACCTTTAATGTGACCTATAACCTGTCCAATGCAATTGAAAAAAAATGAAACTTTTAAATAGAATAGAATATACTTTCTTGAACCCCAAGGAGAAATTGCTTATCAATTGACAAGCTGCTCTATCTAAGGTGTTAAATATTAATAATACAAATATAACAATAAGAGACAAAGTTGATCAAATATATATATACCCAAGTATGTAGTATAAGTAGTTCAATATGACTGAAAATAAATAAATAAATAAAACAAGCATGCTCATGGAAATATGTTAATTTATAAATAATGTGAGTGCAGAGAAAATTAGTTTAAAGTTACTCAGACTTGGGCATTGTACAGGCAAAAATGATTTCCTGTGTGGCTCTGTGATGCACTTTAGTACAATGAGTCTCTGGCTGAAGGTGCTCCTGTATCTGGCCAGTACGTCATGAAGTGGATGAGACTCGTTGTCCAAGATGGCCTGCATGTTGGACAGGATCCTTCTCTCTGACACCACAGTCTGCTGACTTTGTGGATAAATCTGTTCAGTCTGCCGGTGTCCTCCACCTTCAGTCTGCTGCCCCAGCACACCACTGCATACAGGATGGCACTGTCAACCAGGGAAAATATAAAATAAAAATATGGTTGCATAAATATGCACACCGTTAGACTAAGGGCACGTTGCAGCACGTTTTATATCTTTGCAAAACGTCTCCAAATCTGACAGCTTGTGAGCGTATCGTCTGTGTGCACTCATCCTCAGATCACCCACAGATGTTCGGTGGGATTCAGGTGTGGACTGTGGCTGGCAATTCAAAGCCTTGTACTCACTCTGGTGAGCCATTCATTAGTTGATTTAGTTGTGTTCTTTGGGTCACTGTCATGCTGAAAGATAAAGCTCCTTTTCTTCTTCAGCTTTCTAACGGAAGGCCAAAGGTTTTGTTCATAATTCTCTTCACCCTGACTGAGGTCCCAGTTCCAGCTGAAGAAAAGCAGCCCCAAAGCATGATGCTGCCACCACCATGCTTCACTGTAGGTATAGTGTTCTTTTGGTAATGAGAAGTGCTTTTGTGCCAAATATACCTTTTGGAATCATGTCCAAAAAGGTCAACCTTGGTTTCATTAGACCATAACACATCTTCCCACATGCATTTGGAAACTTCAGTTGTCTTTTTGCAAAACTAAGGGCCGTGGATGATTTTCTTTTTTAAGATAACACTTTCAGGGTGTGCTGTGGTGGCTAGGGGACAGCGCAACCCATGTTTGGAGGCCTTGAGTCCTCGACGCGGCCGTCGCGGGCTCGATTCCCGGACCCGACTGACATTTGCCACATGACTTCCCCCTTTCCTGTCAGCCTATTTTCGAATAAGGGACTCTAGAGCCCACAAAAGACCCCGTGGCGGGAAAAAAAAAACTAAAGAAAAAACACTTTCATCTTTCCTCCCTACCCCATTGCCCAGACATATGAAGAAGACAGGAGATTGTTGTCACATGTACTACATGGCCAGTATTTGCTAGAAATTCTTGCAGTTCCTTTACTGTAGCTGTTGGCTTCTTGCCAGCCTTCCTGACCAGTTTTCTTCTCATTGAATCAATTTTAGACTGCCGACCTGTTCTTAATGTCCATGTTCTGCCATATTTTCTCCACTTGATGATAACAGATGTAAGATAGTGTGGTCAAGGATCCACAAGGTGAATGAAAACAAACAGCACCAGCCACTAGTTTCAGAGTCTTCCGATGAATTTTATTTGGTTTTTAACTCTCTGACAACCATCCACTCACCCTGAGCTTCCAAAAACATTGTTTTTAAAGCCAATTGGTAACACACCTGCACATAAGTGGACCAAGCCACAATTAAACAGGTAAAAAAAAAAAGTCTAGACAGAAACAAGAATAATATTATTAATCTAATTTACAAACTCATCAACATAAGGAAATAGTCTACAAAATAAACCTGTAATACAAGATAACTCAAAAGTTACTTTAAAGAAAAACAAACAAAGCAATACTACAAGAAAACCCTCTAATTGGTAGATCCCAGCAAGGTAATCAGTGACATCATTCAGCCACTTAAGCAGGAAATACTGGGCCAGCCGCTCCCATACCCCTGACCTACTGCAGATCTACAAGGGACAATGGTAAGTAGTGATGGCCAAATGAAGCCTCATGAAGCCTCATGAAGCCTCATGAAGCCTCCCGGCCGATTGCTTTGCCCAAAAGTTCATCACTCGATGCTTCATTCATTTCTCACTAGTGACATCTGCTGTTGATGTAAATGCAATATTGTCACAAAGTTTTTGTCAAGCTCACGTTTAGTAACAGGAGTGTCAGTTAAATCCTATTTAACTAATCTTTTTTAGTTATTAAAATAATTTGTAGTCAATCCTGGTAAATGTTGACTGTTAGTGGCTGTTTTCTTCTGTCATTGACTGATTTGACAATAGACATTTGTTTTAATGTACTCGGAGTGCAGTGCTTGTTGGGGCAGACAGTTTTCTTTGAGTTTTGATTTGCCTCCTGAAAACCTAAAATTCTTCAAAAATGTTCTTTTTCTTGGCTCTCTGATCTGATCCCTTATATTTTTACTCAGAATGTTACTTTTCCAACAGCTTTAAGTCTGTTTCTGCTGTGCAAGACTGATATATTTTTGCAGAACAAACAAATAGTGGAAATTTCAAGAAGGTGAGAATTTTAGAGGTGAAGGTTTAATTATTGTTATTTAAGAATCTTGTGAGTGAATCATCTCAAGTTTTCCCTGATGTCAGATTCTTTCTTCTTGCTGGCTCCTTTTCAATCAAGTTTATTTGTGTAGCACATTTCAGTAACAATGCAGTGTCAAAATGTTTTGCATAATAAACACATACTTATAAAGTCACAAAATATGCCATAATTAACCATTGAGAAAACTGGTAACAAACATTACATTTTGATGAGTGCATTAAAATCATCATTAAAATCATTAATACACATGAACTATAAAAGGTTCCTTTTATTTCGGCCACTTATGAAGACAAATACTCCTCTGATGCGATCAAGCAGCGGCTCATCACGCTTTTATTTTGAAAACCGACACGCAAAATGAAGCAGTCACGTGACCCATGCAATGCGAGGCCTCGTTTGTTGCCAGTCACGTGGTTTTCAACAAGACAACACAAACCTGGAAGCGGGGCTTCACCGGACACGCCCCCTTATTACTCGGTACAAGCCTCGATGCCTGGATTCAGATTGCCCATCACTAATGGTAAGTAAAAAGGAACACAAATACCATGAATATACTTTGAAACAAAATAAACAAGTTCAACCAATAATCCAGAAGTAGTAACTTTAAACTAAACATATAAATAGATGGAAACTGCAACATAATGCCAACAAACAAACCCGGGATAGTTAATGAAGCAAGGTTGCAAACTAATGTTTAAATTTAAGCATTATGACCAGTTACAAAAAGTAAATGTATCAAAAATAATAATAAGGGACAAGTGGTGAAAAAAACCCGAACCACTTTGTCACAACAAACTTCATCGTTTTCCATAGTATATTTAATTCCTTGGAAATTCTTTTGTAGCCTTCACATGACTGACATATTTGAATAATGAGATATCCCACTGATGCTTTGAAAGGTCTCTGGTGAAAAAAAAATTATATATTCGAGTATATATCAAATATTTTTCTGAAATACATTTTCATTATGTTGCCAAGTGAAAATACTTTAGATTATATTAAAAATATAAAATAAATACATTTTTTAAAACATGCTTCCAATACTCTTTTTAAAAATGTGTTTTGGTACTCTTTCTAAAAGTGTATTTTTTATAAAATATGCTTTAAATTCTAATTAATTACGTTACTAAAATTATACTTTGGATAATCATTTTAAAAATACACTTTGCATGTATTTGTAAAAATTTATGTTTTATATGTAAATCTTTAAAAATATATCACAATTATATACAAACAATACATTTCTGAAGTTGTACTTTTGGCAATATTTTCAAATAGGTTATCTCATAATAAATACATTTCAATAATATTTGTAAGTACTTTCTAAACAGTGTCTAATTATATTTCAGTGAAACACTTTCAGTGTTTACACACATGCTACTTAATGCTAACAAAGTATCCTCTATTGGGTTCCTTAATAATTGTTTACTATTTTGTTAAAATGGCAAAAATAAAGAAATACAATTAAACAATACTGATAGTGGAACTTAATGTAACATTGTTTAGCAAAGTAGTAAATAATGTGTTCATGCCTCAAAACATTAAACTTTGACATTTTAGTGACAGTTCTACAGTAAAAATATTACTTGTCCTTAACACTAAATGCAGCAGGTATCTTCAGTTTTACATCTCTCTGAATATGATCTGTTTTTCTCAGTTCTTTAACTAAAACACAGAAGCTATCTTTGTTCAATCCATTTTCAAATGTATGATGTAAGATCTATTAGTGAACAACATTAGCTCCAGTTCACACTCCAGACCTCATAGTTGGGTAATGCACACTTTTAAAACCGTCATAAAAAACTCCAGTAGAAGAAGAGCAGCATCACCGTATAGCCAGAGAATTAATGACAACTCAGGGGGTTGTGATCATTATCTTATTCTGCTTAAGATATAAAATCTTAAGGTAGAAGTTGAAGAAAATTGATATCCTAAATCGGAAATGAGGGAAGCTAATTGGGCAATATATCATAATATGTAAATGAGATTTATGGGGTTTATATCTAATATAAGTATTAAATTCAATAATTACAATTCTATGTGAATCTGCAAAAAATGCCACTGGCAAATGAATACAAAGAAGCTTTTAAAGATAGAAATAAAGCATTTAGAATGTTAAAATTGAATTATTCACTTGAGAATCTAGTATTATACAAAAAAGTACAGTCTAAAGTTAAGAGAATCATACAATTATCTAAAAAGAATTACTGGAAGGGTTTCTGTAGTACAGTTGGAACAGAAGTTAAAGTAAATGAGATTGGGGGAATGATTAGAAAGATGGGAGGAATTAGAAGGGATTTTTCTTTACCTTTAATAAAAGATAATCCATGTGAAGCTATAACAAACAAAGAAAGAGCAGAGATGTTTGCTAGGTCTTTTGTGAAAGTACCTAGTTCCCAAAATTTATCAAGTGAATAATTATCATGGAGAGTGAAAATGATGGAGGATAATAGAAATATTTTAAATAGGAAAGAATTAAATTGAGGTATTTTTAGACAAATATTTTACATTGTTTGAAATGAATAGAGCTTTTACTGGAGTTAATAACACACCTCCAGGTAAAGATGGCATATGCTTTAAGATGAGTGAACAGTTATCAGATACTGCTAAAAGAGTAGTTTTGAAGTTATCCAATAAAGTATGGGAACAAGGTGAATTGCCCTCCAGTTGGGAACATTCAGTAGTTGTACTGATAGCAAAGCCAGATAAGAATAAAGTAGAGGTTAAAGTTATAGGTCGATAGCTCTTGCATCTAATTTATGTAAATTGTTGGAGGGGATGATAACTAAGAGAATAATATATGAAAAAGAAAAAAAAGAGATCTTCTTTCTCCCCATCAAAGTGGTTTTAGGAGTGGAAGGACAACTGTAGGGTCAATTGTTTGTTTATAAATGAAATAAGAAAGGCTGAGGTAAAGGAAGTTCTTCTAGCTACATATTTGGATATTGAAAAAGCATATGATATGCTTTGGAAAAAGGGTTTATTAATTAAAATTGGAATAATTGGATAAAGAATTAAAAAAATAGAACAATAGAAGCAAGAGTTGGGGTAAATTATTCAAATATTTATGCTATATAAAATGGAACACCGCAATAAAGTGTGTGTAGCCCATTGCTTTTTAATATAATAATTAATGATACTTTTAACAACATAGATATTTGAATCAGTACAGCATTATATGCAGAGGATGGGACACTATGGGTGAGAGGAGGTAATATTAGTAATCTTAAAAATAGAATGCAAATAGCAATTGATAGTGTTGAAAGATGGTCACATGAATGGGGGTTTTATTCTGTTGAAAAGACACAAGTAATATGTTTTTCAAGGAAAACAGTTAATCCTACAGTAGCTCTTAGATTATGTGGGCAAAAACTGAACCAGGTAAATATAAGGTACCCAACAAATAAAAAAATACAATTAAAATGAATAGCAATTATTTGCACTTCTTTTTAATCAAAATTAATGTGTGTGTTATGATTGCGCCGTTCCAAAAACATAAAAAAAAATCTGACAACTTACCCGAAACACTTTGAGCTTTTACAGTGTCCACAGTTCTCTAGATAAGAACGGTGCGGAGCAGTGAGGAGATGCTGGGGAAACAGTATTTGATGGAGAAATGCAGACTGGCGTAACACCTGTTGAGAGTCATTAAATTAAAAAGCTTCAATAGAGTGATCAGCTTAGCAAGTCTGGTTCTTTCTTTGATATAAAAAGTTGTTTAAACAACCTTTTTAAAATCTCACGGATGATAACTTGATTCTGATGTGTTGAAAGATAACAAATAAGTATTTCCTTATTTGTTAAACCAATACCAAGTGTAACTTTACAACACCCTCACTATTCCTCATTTCAGCACAGTGTGTGAAAAGTTGTCATAAAATTATGACTCGTGTCCAACTTTACTCATACTTAAAACACAAACCAAAAAGTTCTTAGTCTGGCCCTCCTCCTTCATAAGCAAGTAACTGTAGCTCACAGAAAAAGGCCGAGAAATAGATGAAGCCTACCTTTTTATTGTTAATGCAAAATGTTATGAAAAAATTATGGTCCTTAGGGGGTGCGTGGCAGAAAATAATTGAGAAACACTGCCTTAAAAATAGAGAGAGCCTTGACAGTAATTAGTAATTTTGGTAAATTCAAGCTGGTGACCTCCTACTTAGATATACTGATCACAATTTGATTAAAATTAGACTAATCAGAAGTTTATTTTGGATCATAGTCTTAATAGTCTATATGAAGCTGGTGTGGAAGTCAGCAGAAAAAGACAGCAATATAATGTGAGTCTTGTTTTATTCTCTGTCTTCCAATCAAAACTCAAAATAGAACGTAAGACAACCGATGGTGTCTTCTCACCTCACCTTCTCCCCTTCACAATAAAAGTATACATTTGGGTATGAAATATATACATTGTAAAAATCACAGGCCCCACTTGAACACACAGAATGTCACAAACACAAAAACACAACATGTGAAACAACATCAAAAGTACATAAAAGAAAACACACACAAAGGAAAAACTAAACAGCAGCGACAAACAAAACAATTGAAATCAAATCAAATCAAATTTTATTTGTATAGCACATTTCAGCAGCAAGGCATTTCAAAGTGCTTTACATCAAATCAAAACACAAAAACACAATGCAACATAGAATCAACAATAAAAACACAACATCAAGTCAGATTCCGTCAATAAATTTGCAATTGATTACGTTTCAAATACAACTCTAAACAAGTGGGTTTTTAGTTGAGATTTAAAGGAAGTCAGTGTTTCAGCTGTTTTACAGATTTCTGGAAGTTTGTTCCAGATTTTTGGTGCATAGATGCTAAATGCCGCTTCTCCTCTTTTGGTTCTGGTTCTGGGGACGCAGAGCAGAACCAGAACCAGAAGACCTTAGAGGTCTGGAAGGTTGATACAACAGCAGCAAAATACCTAACGGTAACAAATAGGGAGTTTAATAAGTCAACCACCACAGCTTCTTTTCACAGGAACAGGGATTGAAATTGAAAGTGACTCTCCAGATCAACTGCTACCAAACTGTCCACCTGAGGGGGACAAACCAGCTGTAAGAGGAGGACCCGGAAGAGTGAGTAAAGAAACGGGGGATGACCACGGTGAGGTGAATGGGCCAACTCAACTGGGTCCCCTGGTAACGCATGAGCTGGCTTCAAATGGTCCACCAAAATACTCTCCTGATTACCCCCCAACTCCACCAAAAAATCCTTAGGTCCCCTCTCCAAAACACGGAATGGACCATCATAAGGAGGTTGAAGTGGTGAGTGGTGAGTCAGGATGGATAAATACATTCTCGACAGACATTAGGTCAGGGGTGGGCACTCCTGGTCCTCGAGGGCCGGTGTCCACAAACACCTGTGGAAGGCAGTGATGTGCTGCCAACGGGGCAAAAGATCTAGATTCCCCATTTAGAACTGTTCTACTCCCCTGGGAATCAACTGAACCTGTTGGACCCGGAAGAAATTCCCCTGGTACCCTCAAAGGCTGGCCCAGGACCATCTTAGCTGAAGAAAACCACAGGTCCTCTTTGGGAGCCGAACGCAAGCCCAATAAAACCCAAGGCAGGCGATCTATCCAACTATTATCCACCAACGAGGCCCACAATGCATCCTTCATTGTTTGGTGGAACCTCTCACACTGACCGTTGGCCTGCAGATGGTAGGCAGCAGTATGGTGGAGTTTAACCCCAAGGTTCTCTGCCACTGCCGTCCACAACTCTGAAGTAAACTGGGGACCTCTGTCAGAGGTTAAGTCCAATGGCAAACCGGAACACCCAGCAGGAGATAAATGCCCGAGCCACATCAAGCGAAGTGGTTGACAGCGGAACTACCTCCGGCCACTAAGTAGTTCTGTCCACCATCGTCAGGAGATAGGTAAAATCTCTGGAAGGTAGAAGCGGCCCCACTAAGTCCACATGCACATGTTCAAACTTCCGTTGCGGAACTGGAATGTACTCCAGTGGAGTCTTACTGTGCCGTTGCACCTTGGCATGCTGGCAAGCCAAACAGGAAACCGCCCATGTCTGTACATCTTTACAGAGTGTACACACAAACTTTGCCACTACCAGATTAGCAGAAGCTTTAACGCCTGGGTGTGAAAGGGAATAAACTGCATCAAAAATCCACCGACGCCTACTAGTAGGGACCAAAGGCCGAGGTTTGCCAGTCGAGACATCACAAAGAAGGGATGCACCGCACTCATGAAAGGAGATCTCCACTAAATGCAAACTGGATTCATCCGCTTTAAAGGCCAGAATATTCTGGTCTGTCAGTTGGTCTGTGGCCATGGCGAGATAGTCCACACCTAAATGCACGGAAGCAACCTTTGCTCTGGACAGCCACTAGATTATTTGCCAGCCACAAGATGCTGCTGTTGCTGAGCCTACCACGGTTCAGAATCAGAAACTATATATATATACCCCAGAGATTAGAGAGCCCAACCCAGAGTCCCCAGGCTCAGCTTCCATAATAGAAGGCATGTCGGTGGGATTGAGGAGGTCTTCGAAGTACTCTGCCCACCGGCCCACAACATCCCGAGTTGAGGTCAGCAGCACACCATCCCCACTGTAGACAGTGTTGGTGCTGTACTGCTTCCCCCCTCCTGAGACGCTGGATGGTGGACCAGAATCGCCTCGAAGCCGTACGGAAGTCTTTCTCCATGGCCTCTCCAAACTCCTCCCATGCCTGGGTTTTTGCCTCAGCAACCACCCGAGCCGCATGCCGCTGGTACCCATCAGCTGCTTCCGGAGTCCCACAGGCCAAAAAGGCCCGATAGGACTCCTTCTTCAGCTTGATGGCTTCCCTCACCAAAGGTGTCCACCAACGGGTTCGAGGGTTGCCGCCACAATAGGCACTGACAACCTTGCGGCCACAGCTCAGATGAGCCGCCTCGACAATGGAGGCATGGAACATGGTCCCCTCAGACTCCATGTCCCCCACCACCCGCGGGACGTGTTTGAAGTTCTGCCGGAGATGGGAGTTAAAGCTCTGTCTCACAGGGGATTCCACCAGACGTTCCCAGCAGACCCTCACAACACGTTTGGGCCTGCCAGGTCTGACCGGCATCCTCCCCCATCAGTGGAGCCAATTCACCACCAGGTAGTGGTCAGTGAACAGCTCCGCAGCTCTCTTTACCTGAGTGGCCAAGACATATGGCCGCAAATCCGATGACACAATGACAAAGTCAATCATCGAACTGCGGCCTAGGGTGTCCTGGTGCCAAGTGCACATATGGACACCCTTATGCTTGAACATGGTGTTCGTTATGGACAATCCATGACGAGCACAGAAGTCCAACAACAGAACACCACTCGAGTTCAGATTGGGGGGGCCGTTCCTCCCAACCACGCCCCTCCAGTCCTCACTGTCATTGCCCACGTGAGCGTTGAAGTCCCCCAGCAGAACACGGGAGTCCCCAGGTGGAGCACTCTCCAGTACCCCCTCTAGTGACTCCAAAAAGGGTGGGTAATCTGAGCTGTCGTTCGGTCCGTAAGCAAAAATGACAGTCAGGACCGGTCCCCCAACCCGTAGGCGGAGGGAGGCTACCCTCTCGTTCACCGGCGTAAACCCCAATGTACAGGCGCCGAGATGAGGAGCAACAAGTATGCCCACTCCTGCCCGACACCTCTCACCTTGGGCAACTCCAGAGTGGAAGTATGTCCAGCCCCTCTCAAGGAGACTGGTTCCAGAACCAGAGCCATGCGTCGAGGTGAGACAGACTATTTCTAGCCGGAACCTCTCAGCCACACACACTACCTCTGGCTCCTTCCCCACCAGAGGTGACATTCCACGTCCCAAGAGCTAGCTTCCGCAACCGAGGATCGGACCGCCAGGGTCCCCTCCCTCGACGGCCACCCAACACACATTGCACTCGACCCCGTTGGCCTCTCTCACAGGTGGTGGGCCCATGGGAGGGGGGACCCATGTTTCCTCTTCAGGCTGAGCCCGGCCGGGGTCCATGGGTAAAAGCCCGGCCACCAGACGCTCGCCGTCGTGCCCCCCCTCCAGGCCTGGCTCCAGAGTGGGGCCCCGGTGACCCGCGTCCGGGTGAGGGAACACCGAGTCCAATGTTTTTAATCATCATCGGGGTCTTCGGGCTGCACTTTGTCTGACCCCTCACCTAGGACCTGTCTGCCTTGGGTGACCCTACCAGGGGCATGACGCCCTGGACAGCAGATCTCCCAGGATCATTGGGGCACTCAAACCCCTCCACCACGATAAGGTGGCAGCCCAAGGAGAGGTTGCTGAAATAAAGCAAAAGTAATCAGGTGGAAAATCTATGATTTTTTTTTTATGTTCATCCAAAGTTATTTTTTTTCAGTGTACTATGCTGCTAAGAAAAATAATAAAGTTCGGTTTTCAAAAAAATAGAGACAGAGAGAGAAAAAGGTAAAAGTGTCAATTTATAATCCAGTTTTTTTCCAAGAGAGGTGCGTAGACTGTGTGAGATTAGCAACCATTTAGCGTAGTTAGCTTAGCTACTTGCCTCCATTTCACTAACATTCAATGAAGTAAGGAAAGAAATTACCAACATATTCATATATTTAATGTGTTCCTGTAGCTTTTACCACTTAACAACAGGTGAGTCAGTCAGCAGCTCTAACCCCGTCCCTCCTGACCCGTCCTCTCCTAAGTGAAATTAAAACAAGATTCCTGGCAGCAGCCCTGGGTGGCAGACAGTGTGTGTGGTGTTCCTCCTCCCTACCTTGGCAAAAAACAAGGTATTTCAATTAAATTACTTATAAATCCAATTCATCCTAGTTATCTATCAGTGCATTAAGCTTAGTTTATTATTCAAATTAGCTTAGAGGAAAATTCTACTTTAGGAAACCCAGCAGAGCATCAAGTCATTGACTAGAAGTATTCACTCCTCTTGAAGTGAATGCTTCAACAATCCTGTGGAACCAGAACCTGACTCAGTATGAGCTGGAGATTGGAGAAGACAGAGCAGGTACACAAAAAAGCAGAAGTACTGATCCTGGTATAGCTTTCTATGTTATAGGGAAGTCAGAATGTATCATTAGTAGGAACTCCTGTAGTGGTGTCACCTTTAGGAGCGATGTCTCCTCTGTGAGAGAAACACATCTTAACAAACGAGCTCTGAGACGATTTAAAGGCAACACATCCAGGAAAAGCTCAGCCAATGGAGACAGCACTAGACAGGGGTTAATATGTCATCTGCAGAAGGACACATTCGCTGTGACACCATCCTCAACGTGTCACAGCTTAACAGAAAGCCAGGTTGGATGGCTTTCTGAGAACATAAGACAACAGAGAACATAATTGGTTTGTACAAGTCCTTCAATTTGATAAAGGTGTACTATAATCTATTTTCGTCTCTGTAGCACTTTGAGATTTCTTTGAAATGTAAGGTGCATTACAAATAAAATGTATTATTAGTATTAAATTTATTACTAAAACACAGAAATGGGCACTTTTTTTTTATCACACCAGACACCCTAACACTTTTCTCTCCAAAAATGGTTTTTGAGCTGGTAAAACAAACAAAACAAAAGCAATAATTGTAACCCAAAAAATATCTGATGTTTCATTCTTTTGTGCTATTGGATTAGACGTGTTCACATCTCACAAAGTACCATGGAGTGTCTTCATGGAGAGTTCGATGTGGAGCCAGGAAATGGAGGCGATCGCTGTGACTACCTGAGGGAGAGAGGTATTGAGACCTACCTGGTGACTGTTCCTAAAGATCCCCTGGGAAGAAATGGAATCAGTCCTGTGGTTAGTTAAACTTCCAGACACTCACAGCTAGTATGTTAATGTTCAAACATTTTCACTGTTCTCATCACCAGTATGTACAGGAAGACAGGAAGGAAGAGAGATGTACTTTTGAAAATGTTTAAACATTTTTCTTTTAAAAGGCATGAAATAAGGTTTTGGAACTATATACATACATATATTTAGTTGGTAAGTTTTCACTCATAATCACAGAAGACCCACTTTTTGCTTTTTTCTCAGAAGTTGTCAGTAACCTCTTCTAATGGAAATTCCCCACTATTAATCAACACAACAGAGTGTAACGGCAGCGTGGAGGCAGCCTGCAACACACCTGAAGAACCAGAAGAGTTGGACACAAGGGTAAGCAGTCAGGTCAAATATAAAAGATTTGATATTGGGGCCTGCTGTGGTGGATAGTGCAACCCACATTTGGAGGCCTTGAGTCCTCGATGCGGCCGTCGCGGGTTCGATTCCTGGACCCGGCCGACATTTGCCGCATGTCTTCTCCCCTCTCCTTCCCCCTTTCCTGTCAGCCTACTGTCATATAAGGGACACTTGAGCCCACAAAAAGACCCCTGGTGGGGGAAAAAAAGATAAAATAATAATAAAAAGATTTGATATTTTGATACATTTGATCAATTTTTTCTATTATGAATGTGAGAACCTGCTCCGAACTATTACCAGAGGAATATGGTGTAGTATCATCAGCAACTAAAGTAAATGCTAACAACTTAGATTATTTTCACATATCATTAATGTAAAGTAAAAAAAAGTTTAAGACCCACTACCGATTCCACAGTAACTTCTAGTAAATCAGAATGTATGATACTTATTTGTACATATTGATACCTTTGATGCAAGGAACTGCACTGTCTTAAATGCACTGATACAGTGCATTTAAGAACTGTAAAAAAAGTTTTTGACGTTTTAAAAAAATATCTGTGAATTAACGTAATTAAATCATGGAAAGGATTTCCACACGATTAAATAGCTTTCTTTCAGCATGAAGCATGTTTGTTGAGCTAACTTAATTTTCATGAGTTGGATCAACTTAATAAGTAGTGTGAAGGTATCACTGTAATATAAGTTGGTTTCTCCAGCGTGCTGTGGTGGCGCAGCGGGTTTAGCACACTGCACGTTTGGAGGCCTTAGACTCAGGTGTTGCTGGTTTGACTCCCGGTCCCGGCAACCTTTGCCATGTCCTCACCCTGTCTGCCTACTGTCTCAAAAAAATACAAGCCATTAGCACTGCAAAAACTCTACAGAGAAAATTTATTTTTTTTAAAAAGTTGGTTTCAATTAAATTGCCATTAATCTTAGTCAAGTAAATTATTTTGTCCAAAGCATTGCAAATTAGTTGGGCTGGCTCTTTTAAATTACATTGGGTCCAACTTTAGTAAATGAGTTGAATCAACCTTAATAAATGAAGTTGAGCTAACACAATTGCTTTAAATTAGAATAACCATAAGATATTAAGTTGAGCCAACACTTAATAGAATAACCATAAAAACAACTTAATAACAACACAATAATCAAGTTGAGCCAACATGTTTGATTTAGAATCCACCATAGAATAACAATAATAAAATAAGTTGAGCCAACACAGTTGCTTTACATTGGAATAACCTTAATAAATTAAGTTGACCTAACACATTTGCTTTAAATAGGAGCAACAGAATTACATGGTGCTGAAATAAAGCAAAAATAATCAGGTGGAAAACCTTTCCATGATTTTTTCATGTTCATCCAAAGAGTTATTTTTTTCAGTGTAAGCTTTATTTAATTTTTTTATACCTGGCTTTCATTAAGCTGCTGTATTACCTCATGTTTTTACTTTACATGACAGGCAGCTTGTAAAGATATTTATGGCTTTAGTTTGTGTTTGCTAAGTCGTTACTATTATAAACAAGTCAATGTCTGGCAGTTAATCAGGACAAAATACATTGATTTTGGACTACTTTGTCCCTATATTTTAAAATATTTTAGTTTAATTACTATCTTTTATTACTATTATTTTAAATATTCTGCTATTAATTGACAATAATCTAGTCCAGGTTTGAAAAGTCTAGCTGTTGTAATTTTTTAACCAGAATAGATAAAGAATGCAGAAGGTCGTGAAAAATTAGATGGAATCGCCCTTTAGCCATTTTCCAAATCGGGAGCTGCAATCGGGAAACCAACTTCAGCTTCGTGTAACCACACCCACCACAGTGTGCCTGTTAGAACGCTCCAGGCCACATTCATCGTAGGTTTTTGGTGGAACGATTCAGAACGAGGCTCTAATATGGCCACTAGACAAATCTCGTGTTTCTCCCATATGTGCTTTTTTCTGTTACTTCTGTTTAAAGCGCTACAACCGGTTCTCGCTGCCCGCCCGTTACTTGTGTTTTTGCTCGACGGCTTTCGTTATGACTATATAGATGAACTACATAAACTTCCGGGGTTTTGCGAGCTCGTGGAGAGAGGAGTGAAAGTGGACTACATGACTCCAGATTTTCCGAGTCTGTCGTACCCAAATTACTATTCCTTAATGACAGGTAAGCAATCAAGCCTTCAGTCACGTTACCTGTTCACAAACCGTTTGGTACCATATTATAAATTAAATAAGCATCATTTTCCTGTACAGCCTAAATGCCTTTGTGGTAGTGTAAATTTTGATTTTCACAACTATAATATGTTGTGAAATTATTTAAGTCCCAGCAATGATAATATTTTAACATACATTTGAAGCAATCTGTAGCAGACTGAGAGGCATAGCATTCTGTTATCCATACTCAAAAAGGACTTTGGCCTTTGAAAATTTTGCAATCACTAATAATTATTTTGTGACTATGGAGTTTATGCTCCTCATAGACAACAGTGCCAATAAGTTGTCCAGCAAGTAGTTGAGTAGTGTAAAGATATTCTTTGACAATATTCAATGACGAGTAAACATTATTTTGAGAACTGTCTATCAAACTTTCTTCAAATGTATCAAATCATTTTCTTCTTGTGAGGAAATGAAGCAGGTGCATAATAGGTGTATATATACAGTTAAAGTTTCTAATTGGGGCTAATAATTTTGATCTCAAGTTTAGATTTTTAATTTTTATTTCTCAAGTGCTGTTAAACAGATCAATGCTTTTTTTCAGTACAACTTTTTCAAACATTAAGTTCATTTATATAGCGCCAATTCAAGGCACTTTGCAAAAAAACCATTTCAATTCATTCACACATACATTCCAATTGATTCTAGTTATCAAACAGTACAGTATGCTCAGTTAATTATTCAAATTAAATTAAGAAGTTTCTAACTAAGGAAACTCAGCAGATTGCATTGAGTGACTTCTTTGCTGAGCATGCATGTAGTGCAGAGAAAAAACATTCTTTTAAGAGGAAGAAACCTTCAGCAGAACCAGAACCAGACCCTGGCTCAGTACAAGCAGTCATCTGCTACAACCGACTTGGGGTTTGAGAAGACAGAGCAGAATGCACAAGAAGAAACAGATGAACTGATGTAGGATTATTTTTTTATGTTCATGAAAGTAAAAAATTAACCACATGAGATGTTGCTACGTTAACATCCCTGTTGGTGATCTTTTCAATAAGGTATCATAGCCAAACAGAATTTCAGACCAGCTGCAGCTTCTATGGAAAGAAAAATAACTGAGCGAAAACCAAAACTTAACAATTGAAATAGCACAAAATAATGCAAATTGGAGAGTAGAAGAGGAAAGTGATATAATGGTCAGTTTGTCTTCCAGTAGCCTAAGCCTATTGCAGCGTATCTACTGACTTTATGAAAAAGAAGGGTTTTAAGTCTAGTTTTGAAAGTAGACGACAGGAGAGGAGCCGGATACCTAAAGGATCTGCCTCCCTCATTCTACTTTTTGAAATTCTAGGGAGCAGCAGTAAATCTGCAGATAAGGCTTTAACTCCTACTGGTTTTACCCTGGAACCCCAAAATGCCCCTTTTTGAGTCTTTTATTATATTTTTTATTTGCTTTTTGAACAGCTTAGAACAGACAAAACAAAACCTAGGCTCAGCACAACATAGATGTTCACAGTTAAGACAGGGTGCAACACAAATGCATACATATACAGCTCTGGAAAAAAATTAAGAGACCACTTAAAATGATCTGTTTCTATGACTTTTCTTTTTATAGATATATTTTTGAATAAAATGAACATTGTTCTTTTATTCTATGTATTACTCACAACATGTCTCTGAAGTACCAAGCACATTTTTTTTATTTATTTGCAGAAAATGAGAAATGATCAAAACCAAAAAAATGCCGTGCATTCAGACCTCAAAGAAAACAAGTTCATATTAATTTTAGAAACAACAATACTCAGGAAGAGTTCAGGAATCAATATTTGGTGGAATAACCATGAGGTTTTCAATGGGGTTCAGTGCAGTGATTTCTTAATTTCTTCCAGAGCTGTATTTACATTCACGGTTAATCTATCATAATGCTGTTTAGTATGGATGCAACAGTAGAATTTGTGAAACGGGGATAAGTAATCCAAATGCACAAAAATGATCCCTTTGTGTAATGGGACAATGGGACATGTTAAAGGGCTGGACAGTGGTGCAGTTGGTAGAGCTGTTACCTTGCAACAAGAAGGTCCTGGGTTCGATTCCCGGCCCGGGGTCTTTCTGCATGGTGGGTTCTCCCCGGGTTCTCCGGCTTCCTCCCACAGTCCAAAAACATGACTGTCAGGTTAATTGGTCTCTCTAAATTCTCCCTAGGTGTGAGTGTGTGTGTGAATATTTGTTTGTCTTGTATGTCTCTGTGTTGCCCTGCGACAGACTGGTGACCTGTCCAGGGTGACCCCGCCTCTCGCCCAGAATGCAGCTGGAGATGGGCACCAGCAACCCTCCCGATCCCATTAGGGATGAAGGGTGTATAGAAAATGGATGGATGGATGGACAAGTTAAATATTCTAAAGGAAAAAGTTCCTTGATGAAGTTTGTGCCAATATGTCTTGGAAGGAGGTTTATCTCTGACCCATGACAAAAAGATGTTCTTACAGTCAGAGTAGGTGAGAATATCAGACAATCTGCCAGGACTAGGATAAGTTAAGGCACTTTGAACTTCTCTTTAGGTTAAAAAAAGTATCCTGAATACTGAGAAGCTAAGCAGAAACATACAACATTTAAATTTCAAGGCCATTTTTAACTCAAGTCCTAGTGACACTTATTTACTTCCATACACACTCTTACAAAACACTGTCATTCTCACAGTCCTCCGGCCTTTACTCTTCAGGATCATCAAGTATGTCGGCTATTCAAAGAAGTACACCAGAAAAAAATCACCTGGCCTGGATGGAGTACTTGGGAAAGTAGTGAAAGCTTGTGCTTAGCAGCTAGCAGAGGTCCTCACTAAGATTTTCAGCCAAATGTCAGTTCCTGTCTCAAGTCAACAACCATCATGAAAAACATCTGCCATACACAGCCTTAATAATTACAGACCTATTGCAGGGCTTCCTCCAGAAAACTTGCTAAGCCCAGTGATTGGGGCACCGAGGTCCACATGCAAAGGCATTAAAAGATGTTCACTTGACAGGAAATGTAAAAATATTACTGAGTAACTATATCTGAAGGGAAAACATCACCAGTGAAATGTTATTTACACCCACAATTAGTCTTAAAAACCACTAATCAAAAAATACAATTATGATGAATATCGGTTATTTGCACTTCTGTTTAATCAAAATGAAGTCAGTGGCTCCATAAGGCTCCCCAGGGCTTCAGGGGAAACATAAATTCTACTATTTTAATTGAAATTGAAAATTATTGAATTTTTTTATTGTTTTGCAGGTAAAATGCTGTGAATTATAAATTATTGAAATTATTTATTGAAATTTTCAATGCTGCTAAATTTGATTTATTGGTTTCAGCAAAGAATTATTAATCATTTAAAACTGGCTAACATTTAAATTTAAGATTTTAAGGAGCTGACAAGTTTACTTTGTAAAAGTTCAAAGAACAATATTCATAGTTAGATTGTTTTGTTACCATAGCTACAATCAGATGCTGTGAGTTTAATCTTTTAGTTTGAGCTCTGCTTGTTCATAAATACAAATTAATAAACTGCAATGATAACTTATTGCTTTTTAGGTTGGCCAATTAAACTACTCCCACTCTCCCTGATTAAATCTAACACAGAAGCTGTTAGAAGTGCTGATGTTTTTAAAACAAGAGGGGCTCTTGAGTCAAATTCTGTTCAAGGCCTCATGCAGCCTTGGACCGGCCCTGCAAGATGAGTTAAATCTGCTGCACTGCGTGCAGAGTTGTGCAACAAACAGGAGATTTAATTTAATGCTGCTGATATGGCTTTAGCTCTTCTATTTTGTGTCTGTTGAGTTTTTAATAAGAGTCACAGAAAATGTTTTGGTTGCTGGAGTTGAGTTTTTCAGATCTCCAGCGCGCATTAACTCTGGTCGACTTAGCGGACAAAGCATTTGATATGGTTTGATGCTTCATGTAATCGGAAAAACAATAATAGAAATAGTAACAAAATAATATAAAACTAGCATGACTACGAGAAGAGCGCGAAAGCTCCTCACCCTCCATGATGAGGTTAGCGCTTGTTCGTTAACCACTAAAGCACCTGTCAACTGACAACACATGAACTTTACAGGGAAGAGAGCCACAAGCTGGGCAGCGTGTTGAGATGTGAACGCCGTACGCAATTGTTTGTTCACAATTACAAATCATTCTCAACACACAGCTCTGAAAGCGCGACTACAAGTTATTCCTGTGGTTCACATAGAGCTTCACAACCAGAGCTAATGTGGTGGTTTTAAACTCCGAACTTGAATTCTGCAAAGAAACATAATTCTTCACAGGGGGTTGATGTAAATATCCATACAGGTCAGTCTGGGTCCAGTTTGACTGAAAGGAGGAGTGCGCCATCCACGCTGAGGTACACTTTAGACACTAGACACAGGCGACGCGCCGGGTCGAGGGGCGACAGCTGTGTGACTGGTCCACTCTCCCAGCTTTAAATGCAATCTTTTAGAAATAAATATGGTCCGCGAGTGAAACTCTCAGAACAACAGAGATTTGAAAAAAATGAAATAAAAATTTGATTTGATGAATTTTTCCAAATTAATTTATCTAAAAATAGAAACAAGCAAGTTTCTTGGAGTTCACATCTCTGAGAGCTTCTACTGGTCAGAAAACACAACATCAGTGTTGAAGAAGGCCTAATAACACCTACAATGTTTGCGTCTGCTTTGAAAAAAACATCTGGAACAACAGCTGCTGGTGTCCTTCTATGTTTCCACTGTTGAGTGGGTTCTAGCATCCTGCATCACAATATGGTACTCTAGCTGCTCTGCTGCTGACAGCAAAATGCGGCAGAGGATCCTCAGGTTAGCTGACAAAATCATATACTGCCAAATGCCCCCCGTCCAGAAAACCTCCAGCTCTCGATGTTTCTCCAGAGTCCAGAGCATCTTGAAAGTCTGTCACCATCTTGTTAATCTTGTTGCACTGCTAATGACAATAAATCTAAACTACAGACCATATTTTAATTCAATTTGATGTTATGTTTTTCCTATATTTTTTGCGGAGTACTTTTATTTGTGAAAGGTGCTATACAAATAAAATCTTACTGACTCTTTTCTCCCCCCCACTGCATCTTATTTACAGTTTGTTAAATCTGTCGGAAAAAAAATATAATTTGAGAGACACTTTCAACATCCATGCTCAAGTGGCAGGTTCTTAAGCAGTTGTAGCCCCTATGCACTGTTAAAATGAATAGTAGAATGTCCATGATTTTATTGTTTTTGATTTAGTGAGTAGTTTTGTGAGATTTGAAATAATCCATTTTAAAACTTTACAATACTATTATTTTTCAGGCCGTCACTGTGAGACCCATCAGATGATTGGAAATTACATGTGGGATGAAGTCTTAGACAAAGAGTTCCTTATTGGAACCAATTCTGATAGTCGGTTGCCTCTTTGGTGGAATGGATCAGAACCTCTCTGGGTCACCATGCAAAACCTGGGAAAGAAAGTTTTCATGTACTTCTGGCCTGGTGAGTGTACACTGTAAACTTAAGGACTCCTTAACACTTTTGATAACATTTCTTCAACTGCAGCTGAAAGATTGTCTGAAAAGTAATCCATTGTTATAGCTTCTTTTTTGTGACTTTGTTGGATCTTATTTATTTTTCGTTCAGATTGTTGTAAATAACTAGTCTTTATTAGTCTTTATTATTAACTAGTCCCAGGTTATTAGGGTTACCCTAATCATTATTAGGTTAACACTATTACATAATAATTATGTAATAGTTACTGAAGGCTTTATTTATATAAATAAATAAACCTGGTCTTCTTTGTTACGGAGCCCTCTACGGGACAAGGGGAAAAATTTTTCTTTTCTGTTCTCTCTTAGGCCTGTCACGATAGCAAATTTTGTTGAACGATTAATTGTCTCAAAAAACTATTGCGATAGACATAGTATTGTTTGAAGACCTTTTTACACAGATTTAATGGAAATGACGTAATAATGCATGCAATTTTCTGCCAAAGATAGATACACTTTATTTTAAAAAGAACACCCAACACTGGAACTGATAAACAAAATAAACAAAACAACCAAAAATAAAAATAAAATTGATTCTCAGTCTCCATTAACAAAAATGTACTTGAATAAAAACGAAATAACATAAAGCCAAAGTGTAAATAAATACTGCATTCAACCAAAAGAGTGCAGATTATAAAGTCTGTTTACCATATTGCCCTTCAGTAATCATTAGATTTAAATAGAGAAGATGGGCACATCGACTACCTGATGCAATAAAACTTTGATCGTTCTAAGATTGTGGCTTGTGATCATCCTGTAGTGTGTGTGGTGTGTTACGCTAGATCGTTGTGGCGCTCCGATCTAAATCAGGGGTTTTCCCAGCTTGGATTGTTAACGCAGCCTGTTGAATATGAGAGGTAGCCAATCAGAAAGCGCAGAAAGCGCAGATTCTCCTCCTGCTTTCTGAGGGGAAATTACCGAGGGGAATCCCAAACAGCTGAAACGGCGCAACCTGAAGTCCAGCGGACATTGGAGATAATATGTGGAAACAACATTAATGTTTATAAAACATTTTGTACAAAGAATATAGAAATGACGAGGGGAGGAGTTGAAGCGAAATTGCTACCAGTTGATGAACCCGGTAACTTTTCAGCTGTTCTTCGTTAACGTGACATAAATAGATTCTGTTAAAGGAAGAATATTTTAAGTTAGCTTAATTTTGGAAAAAAGCTTGGCTCTCTCTTCCTTATGGTCCCAGATACCGGGCTCTTCCGGCGGGCGGCGTGTGGCAGCAAGGAACAACGATGCGTGATGACGTCACAGAGTTACAGAGTTTAATCTCAAGGCAAGCAACGTATGAGTTAACAAGAAAACTGCAGAGATATACATTCTTTACCTGAGACAAAAGAAATAGAAGAGGAAAAATAGTGAAAGAGACAAAGACATGTCTTTGGAGAAAGCTGGTGCCAAAAAGGCAAAATAGTGGCAGCTATCTGAATTATTATTACTGAGCACGGACTTTTATTCTGGAGGTGTGTCTTAACTTTTTAATGTATTCCGAAAGGCGTACCTCTGTTTTAACCAACCAGGCGCTCCCCTGGACACTCAGAAAAACTTAGACCTCCCCTTAATTTCACGCCAAGATCAAAGGGCACTTTTGTCTCCGATAGGACAAAAGAGCAAGAAGCTTTATCCTGGCCCCATGGGCCTCTAGGGCCACCTGAGCAAATAGAACCTTAACATAAGACTTCACATATACCTGTGAATTTTGGAGTGTCTCCTTCACACTGTTAAACTCAGTAATTTAGTTTAAGGAAAGATTACCTTCACAAAACCTAGTTTTTGCTCATCTGCACTCAGCATCTCCAAAGATTTGAATCTTTGCCTTATCACATAAATCCTGAACAATTTTCTAATACTAAACAACACATTTTCATTCAAACAATTTCCATTTGATTCAGATATTATCATAGATAGTACAATTTTCAAATACATTCAGCATTCACCATTCTAAACTTAGATAATGCACTTTGGTTAAAAACTTGCTATTAATACTTAGAAAAATGTCTTAGAAATTAAATGTTAATGATCTCAACATTCTATGTTGTATTTAGTTTAAACCATGCCAGATGTGGTTCTGGAAGACCTTTGATGTTCTGTGAACCATACAGGGTTCTGTCCTGCAGGCAATCTAATTTTATGGCTTCCTGGGCCCTGATAACACAGCAGGAGCCTCACAGAGAGATCCCCTTTTTATCTGCATTTGGTTCCTGTTTCTGAATACTTACCGATAGAGTAGTTTAGTTTTAAATCCTTAACCCAAATTTGTTCAAAATTAAGAAATTTGTTCAAAATAAGAATGTTCATTATAGTTTTTTTTCACATGGCGTAAGATTAACTGTATTAGCACTAAAAATAATCATTTTTCCGTAACAGTTCTAATGATTTTCATTCAGTCAGGACGTTACGCTGACACTAGAGCCACATGCACTGCAGGTAGATTGTAGTAAAGCATTAATTAATGCCTGGTTTTAAATTAGTTAGCTGGACTTGGAGCCATTATGTTGTGCCCACTGTTGGCACATCGAACCCGATCGAACCGCCTACCTAGGATTTCTGTCGGCTAATGTGTGGTCTCAGATTTTGAAAATGGGCCGACAATCGACCGAAAGCACCAAGATGGTGTCGTGTGAACTGGACATTACACTAAGGAAATGAGGAAGGGAGGGTCAGTGGAGAGCAGCGGAGTTGAGCCTTTTTTCATTTAGCGTCATCAACAGAAAGAGAAAAAGGCTGGAAGAGACGATAAAGGCGATAATTAAAATGACGTAGATAGTTTTAATTTATCGTACGATTAATCGATTTTTCGTTTATCACGACAGGCCTATTCTCTCACAAAACTTTTGCGTTCCCTCGCAATATGCTTACTACAATATTTCAACTGTATACACATTTAAAGACCCTCAATGTTTATTCTTAGCTCTTTAGTGCAAAATACTGATTGAAAACTGATTTATTCACTGCATGTTTCTGTCTGTGTAAGTTTGAGATGGAACTACATATCAAAACATCTCTTTAAACCATCGAGATTACCAATACAAAAGACACACAATCAAAACTGTCAGATGACTTATTACCCCGTGATAATGACTCAAAAATAGTTTGTATGTATCTTTTCTTTCTTGCCTACTCATGAAAAGTTTCTATTTATCAGGTTTGTGGTGCATTTCTATCCTAAAGAAAAATATATATACTTCAGATATTTCACAACGAGATATTAATGTAAATGGAAAAACCGCAAGTGAGGCTTCTATTACAACAGAAAGTAGGATGGCCACCATAAGAAAGGCTTACAGCTAGGCCTGTTGCGATAAACAATAAATCAAGTAATCTTACAATGAATTAAAACTATTGACTTCATTTTAATTATCAGCTATATCGTCTCTTCCGGCCTTTTTCTCTTTCTGTTGATGACACTGAACAAAAAAAGGCTCAACTCCGCTGCTCTCCACTGACCCTCCCTTCCACATTTCCTTAGTGTAATGCCCAGTTCACACTACACCATCTTAGAGCTGTCAGCCGATTGTCGGCCCATTTTCAAAACCTGAGAGATCGCACATTAGCCGACGGAAATCCTAGGTATACCGGTTTGATCAGGTTCGATCGGGTTCGATCATGCTGTGTGGTGTCCAACATGGGGACAACATAATGGCTCCAAGTCCAGTTAACTCATTTTAAAACCAGGCATTAATCAATGCTTTACTACAATCTACCTGCAATGCATGTGGCTCTAGTGTCAGCGTAACGTCCTGACTGAATGAAAATCATTAGAATCTATTTATGTCATGTTAACAAAGAACAGCTGAAAAGTTACCAGGTTCATCAACTGCGGTACCAATTTCGATCCAACTCCTCCCCTTGTCATTTCTATATTCTTCGCACAAAATTTTGAATAAATATTAATGTTGTTTCCACATATCATTTCCAATGGACCTTACCAACCTCTGCCCACAACTGACCTAGAAAATTCCACATGGCCGCAAGTCTCAATCAAAGCCTGGCGGCGCCTTGTTTCTATGTAAACATGGCGTCTTCCACATCGACTGATTCTCTGCAGTGTATTTCTGACTCGATTAGTGCATCATTTCTACCGGATTTTCACAACATATCAGCTACTACAATGGACAGAGGAACTAAGAAGTTCATGTCATCTTTTTTGGATGAGACCAGGTGTTTGAGCCTCACGATGCCTCCAACATTGTGCACGTCACAGCAAAATGCTTTCACTCGACAAGGCAAATGACAGATCTACACACCCGCTACGTCAATATAGCTGTGGACAAGATCACTGATACGTATTATTCTTGCAAGGCTGGGTAAGTCGGGCATTTATCGTTTGTAGGTTACTTTTGAAGTCAGTGGGTAATTCCTGTGGTTTGTTGGTAAATGTTTGAGTGAGCCTGGTACACTGTACTTGGTGCTATAGTGGCTAACATGAGTAATAGTTTAGTCCAAAGCCTTTTCTGCTAAAATAAAATCTTTAGTGTGTGTCAGATACAGGACACATTGCATATTGATCTGTTTAGCTAACATAAGACTGTGTAGCAGACAGGCTACAAGGTGTAGAAGTTGTATCAGTGCTGCCATTATGCTGTACTTAGCTAACCGGACCATTTTGCTGTATTGTTCTCTGTAACACTGTCCCACAGTGTGATCAGCTCCTGCACCCCACCACAGTGAGTTTGCATAATAAATTCCCAGACTGCCTCTTGATTCTCTGGCATGTTTAGCTAGGGTGACCAGATTTGGGTTTCTGAAAAAGAGGACGCTTTTTTTTTTTGTTGGGGGGAGGCGGGGGGTACTTCATAACCCCCCCTCCTCCCCCCCCAAAAAAATGTAATAAAATAAATAAATATATATATATATATATATATATATATATATATTGTGTCTCGTTACTGACCTTATACTGCTTAACAGTATGGAAAGCAAAGCTGCCTTCTGCTGCAGTGACGGCTGCTCTGTCTGACTTTGTCACAAAGAAATCTGTGACTTTAGCCGAAGAGCTTTCGCCTCTGGCTGCTTTCGCGTGCTTTGCTGAATTCATGTGCACTTGCAGGTCGTTGGCACCTTTATTTGCCACAGACACATTAGTGCCTACCTTACACATCAAACACTCTGCCTCATAGGGATCACGACCTTGACGAAAGCACGGGAATCTTTTCTTTAATTCCTCCGTAAACGTTCACTTTCGTTTCGGCATTTTTGCCGTAGAATTGGCGGACACACATGTGTTATCGCCTGTGTTATGGTCCGTCCAGTAAACCACAGGGACAAAGGCATAAAAAGAATAAATTCTATTTATTTAAAGCAACAGTTTTAGCCGTGACAGATTTCAAGGGGAACACTTCTGGATACTTTGTTGCGTAATCAGTGATAACCAACATAAATCAGTTACCTGATTTGCTCTTCTCCACTGGACCCACAACATCCATGCCCAAACGTTCAAATGGTGTATTTATAATAGGAAGAGGCTGAAGAGGTGCTCTCACTGCAAATCTGTTGGATGTTTTTTGACACTGAGGACAACTCCTGCAAAAATTGGCAACATCCTTTTGTAATCCAGGCCAGTAAAAACACCGTTGGATTCGGGCTATTGTTTTATGTTTCCCCAGGTGGCCAGCCCAGGGAATTGAATGGCCCAAAGTTAATACTGGTTTTCTGGCTTTTCTAGGCAACACAAGCTGCTGTACTTCCCCATGTCTCCTATAGAGGATGCCATTTTGCATGTGAAATTCCTCTGCAGTTCCACCTTCTTCCACTCTCTTAATAAGGTCAGCCAGACTTCTATCCTGGTGCTGCAGCTCACTAATATTATCAGGGATTTCAAAGTCTAGCTGTACCTCAGGTTCAGGTAACACAGGAGAGGCCATGGTATGTTTGAATTTTTCCCGCTTGCGCTGTGCACGAGACTTCCGTTCTTTAGTTTGACCCTCTTCAATCTCAGCCCCATAAAATGGCAAGGCCCTTAGGCTGGGTTCATCTTCCCCAGAGGTCTTTGCCTGGGACCGTGTGAGCACAAAGTTGCACATTTTAGAAGCATTTATTAGGTCAGTGAGAACTGGAAGATCATTCCCCAAGACAACAGGAAAAGATAATTTATCCATAACACCCACATTTAACAAGTAAACATGTCCTTGCACTCTCATATAAATGTCTGCTGTTGGATATTGTTTTTCATCCCCATGAACACAGCAGATGGGTATTGTTTCAGAGGTGCAAATACTATGTGGTGGGACATACCTGCGATGTACCAATGACTGGGTGCTTCCTGTGTCAATCAGGCCTTTGACCTTCTGCCCATCTATCTCCACAATAGTCTGCATCAGTGGCTGGTTTTGTCTGTTCAATACATGATTTTCTCTGGGTACAAAACACATCTGAGAAAGTTTTGCAGGATTTTGAGGACACATGGGCTTTGTATGGCCCTCCTACCCACATAAATAACAGATGGGTTTTTTCAAAGATTTTGTTTGATTGGGGAAAAAACATTTTTCTTTTCCAGACTGCTTACTCACATTTCCAGTTTGATTGGTGTTACCCAAACCCGGAATAAACTCTCTTTTTGCAGCTCTAAAAGCCCACGATTGAGTCGTCCTACGGGCCGCCACAAAAGCATCTGCCAAGGAAACTGCTTCTGCTGCATCTTTTGGGTTTCGTTCCTTAATCCAAACTTGGAGTTCTGGAGACAACATTCGGAAATACTGTTCAAGAATTATGACATCATTCACTTCTTCAACAGTCTTACCTTGGGGCTGAACCCATTTCCCATACAGTTCTTTAAGTCTCACATATAGCTCCTTGGGGGACTCATTTGGCTCCACATAAAGAGAGCGGAACCTCTGTCGGTAAGTCTCGCTGTTAATTTCATATTTCTGTAAAATAGCAGCTTTAGCATTATTATAGTCCATTGATTCATCCCTATCCATGTGTACATATGCACTCCTGGCTTTACCAGTCAATAATGGAATCAATTGAAATGCCCAGTCCTTTTTTGGCCATCTGCACACACAAGCTATCCTTTCAAAAGTTATAAGGAAATGTTCAATATCATCCTCCTCACTTAGCTTTTGCAGTTTTGGTTCTTTAAACAAACGTGTAGCAACTGAGTCACCTGGCTTGCCAGTAGACGGTGCAGGTGCTGGTGATGAGCAATCATCATCATCATCATCATCCCTCAAGCCTGGAGAAGAGGGGGCGTGGTCTTGCACAAAAGGCCTCAGGCCTGCAGACGACTGGGCCTGAAACTCCTCTTGAAACAAACTGAACTGTTGTTGGAAAACCTTAAACCGATGATCTTGACGGGCCATCTCCTTCTCCCATTGTACCTCTCTAGCTTTCTGTTGTCCAATGTGGGCCTGCAGGATCCCAACCAAGTCAGATATGGTCGGCTCTCTCCCCTCGTCAACCTCTTCACCAGCTGCACCACACTGCTCCTGCTCTGTGCCCGCTTCCTTGTCTGATGGAGCTGACTTGCCTTTACCACCTCTGGCTCCTCTCATGGTTTAGGGTTTTCTTCTTTGTGGGTTTTATTTTTTTTCAAAAGAATCAAAAATATGTCCTTGTCCTTAACTGGAGGATCCCACTTCTGACACCAATTGTTACGGTCCGTCCAGTAAACCACAGGGACAAAGGCATAAAAAGAATAAATTCTATTTATTTTCCTATTATTTCTTCAAAAAAAGAACCTCAAATTCCAAAATATGACAAAAATGGGCCCAAAAGAAAACAATTAAAGCATACCTAACTCAGGATAACAAACCAAAACTGACCTCCTACAATGAACACACAGGGGAATTTAAACACAAAGGCTAGCCTACACACACACACAAGAAGGGGTGGGAGATGAGGCAAAGACAAACAATGTATAAACATAAACAATTAATTTAAACCAACCTATTTTAACTACAACACCATAACAAACACAAATCAAACCTAACATCAAAATATGTAAGGACCTTTGCTATAACTAGAGAGAGGAAAGTTCTTCAACATCAGGTCTCCTGCTCCCAGCAGCCTGATGGTTTGTTCCACTTCCTGGTTTGCCTTTCAACCAGTCTTCTCCCTCAGCCAGTCCTTCAACTCAGCAAAACAAAATAATTAATAATTACAATAAACAAAAGGTATTTACTAAATGTGTGCACCCATAATAGTAAACAACCTAAAACAATAAACACATAAACAAATGAAATTATAAATGTATGGCATGAAACATTAAAATAAATACTAACACTGGGTTAATTGTGGAGGAACCTCCACAGCCTGTCACACTTAAGGTTTAACTAGTCTAGCGGCCGGTGTACAAGTCAACTGAGCTATCTTTACTTTTCCCACACACACTCACACACATAATGTAACGTGATTGGATTTGGGGAGAAGGGCGTGACTAATTTACCATACAAAGAAACCTGGAATGGAGTAGTGGAACGGAGTGGCAATGTAATCACAATGCACTGTAAGCTATGTAATGTGTTTTGAGGCAGTTGACCAAAATTCCCCCCGGACATTTTTTAGGTCTGAAAAGTAGGACATGTCCGGGAAAAAGAGGACGTCTGGTCACCCTAGTTTAGCAAATCATATAATTTTGACTCACAAAAACTCAGTACAGATGAATTCATTTATAATTTTAATGAAATTTGTATAGAGGTTTTGGACTCAGCAGCCCCGTTTAGGCTGAAGCGTTATAAGCCAATGGCACAACCCTCGTTAGACAACACACACGCTCATTTAATCAGCGTTAAACGTTGTTTCCTTAAACTGTCACAAACCACACATGCTTTTTATCACGATGAAATCTCTTATTTGTCCTTGTGACAGAAATGTTGCTATGCCCTCGTCCAATCTTTGTGAAAACTTCCTGACATTTTTCAGAAACAGAACCTCTGATCTTAGATCACATCCTCTTTCTAGTGTGGATCCAGTGGCTCCACCCATTTGCCATGCGATTTTTGCAAGTTTTGAGCCCGTGTCCCTTAGTAAATTGACTAAAATTGCTAAAATTTTAAGTCTTAAAGCCTTCTTCATGCCCTCTAGACACCATTCCCAGTTGTTTGCTCATAGATGTCATTACTGTATTGGTGCATGTATTGCTAAAATGGTAAATGCTGCTTTGATGTCTGGATGTTTTCCTACCACTTTTACTTTTAGATCTGTCTGCTGCTTTTGATACTGTGGATGACAGTATTTTTTGACCTGTCTGGAGTCACTTGTTGGAGGTACAGCACTAAATTGGTTCCGGTGTTCTGTTTATCTGTGCTACCCGTAAATCCGTCCTACCTTGTGGTAATGCGTGTGCGAACATCGATGCTACCTCACATACTGCTTACTCAGCAGATTTCTTATAAATACGTCCTACCTGTGGAAGTTTTTGTTTCATGTTTTACTTTATCAAAGATCACAATAAGCTTTATTTAATTTATTTTATACCTGGCTTTCATTAAGCTGCTGTATTACTTCATGATTTTAGTTTACATGACAAGACGCTTGTAAATATATTTATAAATGGGTTTAGTTTGCCGTCTGCAATGTCGTTACTCTAAACAAGTTATTATCTGGCGATTAATCAAGACAAAATACATTGTTTTGTGGGCTGTTTTTTTCTCTATACTTTAAAATATTTTATTTAATAACACTCTTTATTACTAAACCTTGCTAAATTGATGTTGGTAGCGATACTATGTGAGATTGAAGCTGTGTAATAGCCATGTAATATTATTGTACATGAATCATATCCTATCATTTCAGGTGCACAGTAACCTGTGCAGATCCGTAGACACATTGTGGCTGTGCTGCATTTTATCACGTCTGTCATACAACATATTAATGCGCAAAAAAAGAGTTGTTGTGATCTGTGTTCTTTTTGCCTTGTATCTGCTGCCTCTGGGTTGTATTTTTATAAAGCACAAAGTATCTTTTCATTGTTTTGCAGGTAAAAGATAACAGGTGCAATGATTTCCTGTACTTGTTTTTAGGCTGTGAAGTGGAAATTCTGAATGTCCGTCCAGCGTTCTGTAAAGAATACGTTAACAGTCCATCAAAAGAAGATCTTATAGATTCAATAACCAGTTCACTTGCTGCCTTGAGGTAAGAAGACATTTTTTCAAACATAATATCTTATAAATTAGCATATTATAAAATAAAATATGTAGGTCTTTACATCTACTTGAAAGTTTGTGAGCCCCCCAAACATGGTTATTGTTTTCTAAAGAAAAATTATTATAATCATGTGAAATAAACATCCAAATCTCAAATTGTAAAGCAGACCTTCCAAATAAGGGAAACAAATAAAAAAAATCTACATGTTTTCATTATTTATTCAACAAAAGTATTTTATCTCTCAAAAAACAGCAAATCTGCCAATTGCAAAAGTATGTGAACTCTTCCAGTTAAACCAGGGGTCCCCAAACTCGGTCCTCGAGGGCCGGCCTCCTGCACGTTTTAGTTCTCTCCTTGGTTTAACGCACCTGAATCAGATGATGGCTCGTTAGAAGGCCTAAGACAGGGGTGTCAAGCTCCAGTCCTCAAGGGCCGGTGTCCTGCAGTTTTTAGATGTGCCACAGGTACAAAACACTGGAATGAAATGGCTTAATTACCTCCTCCTTGTGTAGATCAGTTCTCCAGAGCCTTGCTAATGACCTAATTATCCTATTCAGGTGTGGTGCAGTGGAGGCATATCTAAAAGTTGCAGGACAGCGGCCCTTGAGGACTGCAGTTTGACACCCCTGGCCTAAGAAGAACATTGACAATGCTGAAAAGGTTGTTGGTGCCACCAGAGAGAGAACTAAAACGTGCTGGATGCCGGCCCTTGAGGACCAAGTTTGGTGACCCCTGAGTAAAACGTTGTGGCAGCTCCTTTTGCAGCCATTACTTCAACTAGACATCTTCTGTAACCACAGAGTGTCTCACATCTGCTTTTTGGGATTTTTGTCCACTCTTCCTTGCAGAACTCTACCAGTTGAGTGAGGTTGGAGGGACATCTGGCATGTACTGCCCCTTTCAGATCTTGCCACAGCATTTCTATAGGATTGAGATCCAGACTTTGACTGGGCCAATCCAGAGTGCGAATCTTCTTTCTCTTAAGCCATTCTTTGGTATTTTTGCTGGAATGCTTTGGGTCGTTGTCTTATCCATTTCTGTCCCAGCTTCAACTCCCTGACTGATGGCAGGAGATTCTGGTCAAGAATTTGTTGATAGTCCTGGGAATTGATGGTTCCCTGTATTATATGGAGTCGCCCAGGTCCGGAGGCAGAAAAGCAGGCCCAGACTTTCACCGTTCCACCACCATGCTTCACTGTTGGGAGGAGGTTCATCTCTTTAAATGCAGTGTTTACTTTTCTCCAAACATGGCGCCTGTGATTGTGGCCAAATAATTCAATTTTGGACTCATCCGTCCAGAGAATGGACTTCCAGAAAGCCTCTGGTTTGTCCAAGTGCTCTTTGGCAAATTTTAAATGGGCAGATTTGTTCTTTCTTGAGAGCAGAGGCTTCCTTCTAGCAACTCTCCCAGGAATGCCATGTCTATTGAGATTTTGCCCGATTGTAGACGCATGTACATTTATCCCAGAAGCTGACAGAGAGTCTGCAACTCTCTAGAGGTGATGCGTGGGTTGGCCTTTACCTGGATTATTATTTTTCTGGTGCTTCTTTGTATGAGTTTTGATGGCCATCCACTTCTGGGCAGAGTTGCGGTGATGCCTAGTGCCCTCCATTTGTAAATGATTTGTCTCACAGTGGATGGATGAAGCTGGAATCTTTTGGAGATCGTCTTATAGCTTTCCCCAGACCGATGGGCAGTCACCGCCTTCTTCCTGATGTCCTCAGATGTCTCCTTTCCTCTCGGCATTGTGGATCTGGTCTATATGCCTTGACACAACAGTGGTTTGGCTGGTTTCCTCCCCTTTTAACCAGTGCACCTCAAAACCTTTCCCAAAGATGTCTCATTTGAATGGTCTGCTTAACTGATTACTCGAGCACTCAAGCATCTGAGTCTTTTACCTGATTGTCTTTACCAGTGCAGCTGTGGTTCATTTACTTTTTCAGATGCTCTGATTCCATGTTTCATTTAGTCTGCTTGCAATTCACATATTTCCCTCAAAACAAGGAAATGGAATCGATGAACATAAACCTGACATTTCATATACAAAAACTGGTAATGAGAAAATAAGAAAGTCATGGTTAAAAATAAGAAAAATCTAAACTACTCAACTAGTTCACAAACTTTCAAGCAGCACTATATATATATATATATATATATATATATATATATATATATATATATATATATATATATATTATACACACACAAACACATCAGCTCAGTTGGCTGTTTGAATCAACTGCTGTAGGAAGGGCCTTCATTATGAGGGTGCTACATATAGCGTGCCTTGTGAAAGTATTTGGCCCACTTGAACTTTTCAACCTTTTGCCGCTTGTCATTCTTCAAACATTAAGTTCTAAAATTGTTATTATTTTGTGAAGAATCAACAAGTGGGAGACAATCATGAGGATGCAATATTATTCGGTCCCTTTACTTTCAGTTAAGCAAAATCACTCCAGAAGTTCAGTGAGGGTCTCCAGTGTTGTCCTAAATGACTGATGATGATAATTAGAATCCACCTGTGTGTAATCAAGTCCCCATATAAATGCACCTTCTCTGTGATGGTCTCAGTGTTGTGTTTAAAGCGCAGAGAGCATCATGAAGACCAAGGAACACACCAGGCAGGTCCGAGATACTGTTGTGGAGAAGCGGGATTTCTCAAGCTTTAAACATCTTAAGGAACTGTCCAAGTGATCATATTGAAATGGATGGAGTATCAGACCACTGCAAATATACCAAGACCTGGCTGTCCTTCTAAACTTTCATCTCAAACAAGGAGAAGAAAGATCAGAGATGCAGCCAAGAAGCCCTTGATCACTCTGAAAGTGTCTGTCAACAATCAGTCGTACACATCTATATGTTTGAAGCCTGAAAAGTGCCAAAAGGCTGAAAAGTTCAAGGGGACTGAATACTTTTGCAAGTCAGTGCAAATAAATATTTTTTCTGTGGCTTCAATCCCATATTTCTGCCTTTTCCCCTCTTCTTTCTTAAAATTGCATATTCAAAGATGCAAGTTCAATCAAGCCTTAGAAATTCCCAAAAAGTCAACACAATGAATAATTTTATTGGGCATTTAGTCCAGCACTGGGGCAGAATGATGAAATTAAAGTCAAAAGTTTTCTCTGCAGCCAAACCATTTCTGTCCTTTGGGCCCGAAAACACAGAAATGCTGCATTTACAGGAACAACTACAAAAATAAATAGAAATAGTTTTTCTAACTTCTACATCTGACCTACATTTTTATTCACAGACAAGTGTTGAAAATAAAGTATTTTTGACCATAATCTGATAGTTAGAGGGCATAGAACCCTCAGTCCCCTCCCCTTTAGTGTTAGACCAAGGGTAGCAAGACTAATGCTGAATAGTTATATTTAGCTAAATATTATTGTTGAGGGGCACAACAATAGTGTGTTGTGCCCCTCAACACACAGAAAAATGTGGAAAAAAAATGGAGAAAATTGTGGGAAAAAGAAAAAAAATCCCTTCAAAAAAAGAGCACTTGGGGTATCAAGGAGAAAAGGGGCAGGGTCTCAAACCCCCAGCCCCGCCCTCCCCGGCACATGCTTGAGGCTCTGTATGTATTGCTTCATTTGTTTTAATAGATATTTATTCAATACTATTGTTTGGAGATTTATTATAATATACCTTTGTTTATTTGTGTTTTTTTTTTTTCTTAGTTCAGGAAAAGCAGACATGGCAGCTGTTTACTATGAGAAAATAGATGTGGAAGGACATCACTTTGGTCCAGAGTCTCCTCAGGTGAAAACAGCTGTGCAACACCTTGATCTCACCATGCAGATTCTGAACCAAAAAATCAAGGTAATAACATCACCATTGTTTTTGTAGGTTTTTACCTTTATATGTTTATCTATGTACTTGTTGTCTGTTTCTTTTTGGTAAGTCTAGTGTCAAGACTGTTCATTTCAGTTAATGCTTTCAAAACTTAATCCCTGTACTATGCCACTTTATTTAAGAAATGAACTTGTTTAACTTTTTTCCTTCTGGGAACCACTGGGGTTCTTACAGGCATCTGGTGTGAGTTTCATGTCAATATGAATGTTAAATAAGAGTGTGTGTGTGTGTGTGTGTGTGTGTGTGTGTGTGTGTGTCTATATATACATATACAGAACAGACCAAACGTTTGGACACACCTTCTAATGGAATTCTATCATATGTATATATATTCTTTATAATTTTTCTTTCAGGACAGCAACCTGGAGAATCAGCTAAATGTCATGTTATTTTCAGACCACGGTATGACAAAGATCCAGTGGATGGAGAAGGTGATAGAACTGGACAAATATATAGACATGTCAGACATTGTGAAGATAATGGATAGAGGACCAGTAGTAAGCCTGTGGCCTAAAAATACAACATACCAAAAGGTAACCCTGTGTCACTTTTTTCTTTAACTTTGTATAAATGTTGCAATTTTGTGGTCTCAGAGCTTTGATAGAGAGCATCAGTTTACATGTAATAATGTCATAAAAATAAGGACCACAACAAACATGCAAATTAACTTACTCTACAAATCCACCAGAATTGACAGGCTGACAAGGAAGGAATTAAGAATGCTGGCTCTGTTCTCAGGACTTTGTGGTACAAACTTTGTACTTGGGTCCCAGATTAAGAATTTACTACACAAAAAAATAGCTAAATAATAAAATAAAATAAACAAATGAACAATAAAGTAATTTATTTGAGATGTATATATACATATATGTTATGTGTCTGTGTGTAAATCTGAGGTGAAGCTGTATTCAGTGCAGTTTGAGTTCAGCAGTCTGATGGCTGAACGGTAGAAACTGTTCCTCAGCCTGGTGGTTTTGCTCTGGATGCTTCTCAGCCTCCTGCCTGAGGGGAGCAGCTGGAACAGTGTGTGTGCAGGAAGGGTGGAGTCCTTCATGATGAGGAGCGCCCTCAAGTGACGTCTCATGTGTAACACCGGCGTCACAAACGAACAATGGAGGGAAAAGAGAGATGCACATTTTCTAGCTGATGGATGAATTTTTCATTGAGCAATCAATTACTTTTTCAAAGTATCTATACTCTCATGATGGCAAACTGTCGCAAAAAAATATCTTTTTCCATTTCCTCTAGAACAAAATAGGTTTAATAAGCATAGTGACTGTTATTCCAGGACAGAACACTTTATCATTTGCCTCTGGTGGGGTGTTCTACTGCAGCTGATAACCTAATCATAACCTAACCGCTACCCTTATAGTGTGTAAATAATTAAAGAAATATTGCAAAATAAAAAGTCCTCACCTGTTCTCCTTTCTGGTTCTATTATAATGACGATGATTTTTATATTTTCACACCCTGAAGCTCCACTTGGCTCTTCTATCTCCTCTTTGACCAACTCTTTTCATAATAAAATTGTTTAATTTATTTAAGTAATAACAAGTTAATGCATATTTCAGTAAACTAACTGAAGACCTCCCCTGAGCTTCCTTAGTCTCTTCACCTCTCTTCAACAGCATCGCTACTCTAGCACTGCCATCCAGTGTTATACATGTTGATAAATAAAGGATCAAGTGTTGTGTAGCCATTGCTCACACTGGTTTTACACTTTAAACAACAAAAAGTGGCTCATTTTGCTGCTGTTTCAGTCTCATTGTGATGAGAAATAAAGCATTGTGGCTAGAGAAGCTAACTTTTAGATGAAATTAGCAGTAAAACATTGGAACATTCCAGAATTACGAGTTAACCAAAAATATTTGGTTATGAGAGTAAACTGATAAGATGCTATAAACAAGCAATATTCATGGCAACATTCCCGACAGACCGTTTTACCTCATGCTAAAGGAGTTTCTGACTCTTTGCTGTCTCCTGCCTCTGTGGAGCGCTGTGTTGAGGGTGCTGTGTTGCACCTACATAGTAATAAAATTCAAAATCAAGTAGTTTTTGCAACTGTGCTGAATTTCATGTGTGAAACAAATGCATATGTTTGGGACAAATGCTCCTGTCTCTTATATTGGGGGTAACCCTAACCCTAACCCTCCCACCTGGTTCCTATGCCTATGATTGCATGTAACATTTCTGTTTTCTAAGGAGTAGCCATTTCAGAGTTGCTTTATAAAATTAGTTCTTTGAAGTTGTAAATGTTTCTATTTGTGTATATTACCAGGTCTATGCTGCCTTGAGCCAGGTCCACAACATGCGTGTCTATTCCAGGCAGGAAATTCCTGAAAGGTTCCTTTACAAAAAAGGGAACTTTGTTTCCTCTCTCACTTTGGTTGCTGAACCAGGCTGGTTTATCACTAAGGTATGAAATAAAATTATATCAACATATGTAATTTTTTAAAAAGTGGATATTGAACAAGAAGTCTATTCCATCTTTAAGTTTTAATATAATAAAAGTTTGTCTTCTAAAAGGGGATAAAGAGTTATTTTATGATATATTTATTTTTTATTTAGTTTTATTCACAAATACTGCTTTCTAAAAGTAACCTAAATTTTTAAAGTGAAATAATTTTAAGAAAATGCTTAAATGTTGCAACATTACAAAAGCCCAATCTTCATACTAATATTGTAATATCTTAATTTAAAATTTTAAAATTGTCTTGCATTTGTGACATTTTTTTAACTTTCCTCACAGTTAGTTTGTGACTATTCTTTATTTCTTCTTTTTTCTGCGTAGTTTATCCTATCAAACTTTTTTATTACTGTGTGTCTTGTCATGCTATTGCCATAAATCCGCCTTTTAACTCAAAACGTCAGCTGCAGCAATAAATTGTGGGTAATAGATTTTGCATTTCCTTAAAAATGTGGACTTTGTGTAAGCGCAGAAATGGTACCCAAAATGGGTGGAGCGAATGGCGGATGTGGAGAATGTGGGACACACTACGACCTCTAACCTTCAACATGAAGGAGCATTTGAAGGAAACAAGGGCAGAACGAAGGTGGGAGTGCATTGATCCTCATCCCGGCCGCTTCACTCTCAGCTGCGAACCGCTCCAGCGAGAGCTGCAGATCACAACCTGATGAAGCCAACAATCGTATCTCTGCTTTTTGCAGAGATACGGTCCTAAGGCCACCAAAATGGATCCCCTCAACACCTTGGCTGCACCTAGAAATTCTGTCCAAAAAAGTAATGAACAGAATCGGTGACAAAGTGCAGCCCTGGCGGAGTCCAACTATCACCAGAAACGAACCCGACTTACTGCCGGCAATGCGGACCAGATTCTGACACCGGTCATAACCATATCAAGGAGCCTGGTGCCTCATACACCCGGAGAACCCCCCACAGGGCTCCCCGAGGGACACGGTCGAACGCCTTTTCCAAGTCCACAAAACACATGTAGATTGGTTGGGTGAACTCCCATGCACCCTCCAGGACCCTGCTGAGGGTCGTGTTCCACGACCAGGATGAAAACCACACTGCTCTTCCTGAATCCGAGGTTCAACTATCCGACGGATCTTCCTCTCCAGAACCCCCGAATAGACCTTGCCAGGGAGGCTTAAGAGTGTGACCCCCCCTGTTATTGGAGCACACCCTACGGTCCCCCTTTTTGAACAGGGGGACCACCACCCCAGTCTGCCAATCCAGGGGAACTGCCCCTGATATCCATGTGATATTGAAGAGTCGCGTCAGCCAACACAACCCTACCCGAAGGTGTCCACCAACGGATTCGAGGGTTGCCGCCGCAACAGGCACCGACAAACTTGCGGCCACAGCTCTGATAGGCCGCCTCAACAATGGAGGCATGGAACATGGTCCACTCAGACTCCATGTCCCCCACTTCCCCCGGGACGTGTTCGAAGTTCTGCCGGAGATGGTAGTTAAAGCTCCGTCTCACAGGGGATTCTGCCAGACGTTCCCAGCAGACCCTCACAACACGTTTGGGCCTGACAGGTCTGACCGGCATCCTCCCCCACCAGCGGAGCCAATTCACCACCAGGTAGTGGTCAGTGGACAGCTCTGCACCTCTCTTCACCCGAGTGTCCAAGACATACGGCCACAGATCCGATGAAACGATGACAAAGTTGATCATCGAACTGCGGCCTATGGTGTCCTGGTGCCAAGTGCATATATGGACACCCTTATGCTTGAACATGGTGTTCGTTATGGACAATCCATGAAGGGCAGAGAAGTCCAACAACAGAACACCACTCGAGTTCAGATCGGGGGGGCTGTTCCTCCCCCGGTGACCCGCATCCGGGCGAGGGAACACCAAGTCCAAAGGTCTTTTCCATCATAGGGGTCTTCAGGCTCCACTTTGTCTGGCCCCTCACCTAGGACCTGTCTGCCTTGGGTGACCCTACTAGGGGCAGGAAGCCCCAGACAGCAGAGCTCCCAGGATCATTGGGACACTCAAACCCCTCCACCACGATAAGGTGGCAGCCCAAGGAGAGGGAAAAAAACATCTTGTTTCATATTTTTTTTCATGATACCAGAGTGGTATCATGTATTCTGCACATACATTCTGTAAATATTATTACGCAACATGCTGTGTACTTTGTCTGAAAACTTGTTATGTCTCATGTCATCAGTATTTGTTGGTGTTCTCTGCAGAACAAGACAACATTACCCTACTGGAAAAACGACTCAGGAGAGGCATCAGCTTGGCAAAATGGCTGGCATGGGTATGATAACGAGTTCCTTGACATGAGAGGCTTTTTCTTGGCGGTGGGACCAGGTAAATTAATTTTAAATGTTAATATGGCATTTTGTTTTATTTGTGATCTAGTGACACCTTTTTTACATCACTTTTAAGTGTAACACACTTAAAAGTAACAAAACCCTAACAAAACCAGTAACAAAAGATACATTTGCCTAAAAGAGATAAAAGTACAAGATTTCCTACAATATAAGAGAAAAAATAACTTCAGGATTGAGATGACAGTTAGCTCTTTTAAGAAAACTTGACTGCTCCATCTTTTTGCTTGAGTGATGATATAAAGAGGGAGATGGACAGACTGACTTGGGCTTTTTCTGCTGTAATGCCAGCACAGAAAAGAGCCAAGCCAAAAACCAAAGCTCTTGATTATCATTCCATCTGCATTCCAGAATGCATATGTCATGGTCCTGAACCTTGACCCCATATGTCATGGTTTAGGACCATGAACTTGAACCTCCTTCATTCAGAAAGCCCTCAAAGTAAAACCACTTCTTCTGTCCTCCAAAGGTGTCGATTCAGATTTCATATTAGGGTCCAGTGGACCCAAATATAAGTAGTAACCGGTCACAACTCAGAGTTGTGACTAGAAAGACTCAAGAGTTGTGACAGGTTATCCTCTAGAAAAATAAAGGAAATCCTGGGTTACTCTGACTTATCATATCACAAGAACAACATTAAGTTAAGAGCCTTAAATGTTCAGTTTTTAAATCATATATTTAAATTAAATTAAAAATGAGAATTATTACTTGTATTGCATTTCAGATTTTGCCTTCAAATCATATTTGTTTACTAATGCCTGCAGTTTGAAAATTGTTTGAAAATAGAAAATATATTTAAATCAATTAAAACTCTTTTTGTGTAGTTTAGAGTATCTTTAAATTCTTGCAACTTTTCAAGAAAAAATGTAAGGGTCTGGTGGTTATTTCTTTTGATAGCTTCAGAAAACTGTAATTCTTGTGTTTATGCAAGAATTTAGATGATCACTTTGCAATTAAATTTTCCAATTAATTGGTTTGAAACAGTTGTGTTTAATCTATAGCTGAAGGAATTGATCTTTTCAAAACAGTGAGTGTCTATTTTGCAATTGTAAACACTCTGATTTGACAGGCGCAAATGACCTAAGTAATCTTCTAAACATGGTTCTCAACAATACACTCTTCAATAATTTCATCAACCATTTACTGTTTTACCATTTACCGCTTACCAAAGTAAGATACACTAACTGAATGTCCCTCTGTACTTTATGGACAAAAAGATAGGAAATGGTGAGCAAGAATCAGGCTTTGCAGTTAGACATTTTGACAACACAGTGCACTTTTTACACCAGCCCTGGTGTAAAAAGTGCACTGTGCTCTCAAAATGTCTTACTAACAGAAAAAACATCCTGCCTACCTGTTTAGATGTGCACACAACAAGCTCCATTTTTGGACGTCATGGTCTGGGATTTCTTTGAGAAGGGAGCCCTGGTCTCAGGAGCCTGGAAACCGACTTGGACAAGCCCCAGATGTTGTTTTTGCACCCTTTTTCTGTTCCATGCAACAACCAGGTCCGTTTTACAATTCTGGGACCTGACCTGACCATTACCCCTCAGAGTCACTAGCTTCAAGTATAAAAAAATGTTTAATGCCAGAAATGATAAAATGTTACAAGTCATATGAAAGAAATAGATACAGAGTGACATTCACTGTCCAGTTGGGCTCCACTCGGCGCACATTAAAGATTGTAACACAAGATCTGCTTTTATCTTTTCCCCATTCTGCATCCTCTCTAAGAGGTGTTGGCCTGCTTTGATCAGTTGTTTATGTGTGACTGTCGTTTGTGTGTTTGTTTGGGAGGTGACTGTGGCGTGGTTTTTTTCATGTTGAAAATCTATAAAATCAATAAAAGGATTTACAAAAACAATACAAGATGTATATTTGGAACAGGAAATGTACGGTATGTTGGTGCTTTGTCAGGTTTTTAGGAAAGTGTGTTTAAACTGGAATGATAAAATATAAAGCAGAGACCTAAATATATTTTCTTTTTCTACCCAGACTTCAAGAAGAATGTTCGAGCAGCTCCAATTAGAGCAGTGGATGTCTACAACCTGATGTGCTGGACTTTAGGTGTACATCCTTTGCCTAATAATGGATCTTGGTCTCGAGTTGAGTACCTACTAAATGGCTTTGAAAATCCATTACAGTCTGGAATGCTTTGGACCTTCAGTATGGGTTTGCTGGGAGTACTGTTAGAATTTTACTAGGACTTGCAAATTAATTATCATGTATTGATTTTAGTTGTAATGATCTGCTGTGGACAAGAAGAATTACAAATATAGTTACACTTATATGTCTGACAAGTACATATAAGTACTTGTCAGACATATAAATATATGTAAATATCTGACTATACTGTAATTGTACTTTTAACTTATGTTTCAGTTTACTTCTGTTTTTATTTTGATTAATTTTTAGATTGATAAATACTATGCATTATATAATTTTGATTTGTATTGTTGTTGGTCAATGTTTCTTCCCCTGTTATTTTTTTTTATCTAAGAACATTGTTTTTAGTTTCCATAAATTAATGGACTAATTATATATATAAAAAAACTGTAACATAGAGAACATATGGTTGACCAAAACCATATGTTCATAAAGAGAACATATGGTTGGCCAAAACTCAAGCAACAAAAATGTTTTCCAAAAAACTGAATAACTTCATGTAAAAATGACCTCAGTGTGTTGCTCTCACATTTAGAGATTATTTTGTGACCCTTCTATGAGAATCTGCAGGGAACCATGTGGAACTGAACTGAAAACAGAGGTGCAGTTTTGAAAATTAACAAATAGATAATGGACAAGTTTTGTCAGCAAAGCTGAAATTTGTTGACTGTTACAAAACCATTAATAGGTCCAAATTTGATATAGGTTATAAGACTGAGAGGAAAAGGGGAAAAAAACATTATAAAAACAATTTGATGGCACCCTGTGATTCCAGTCTGAATCACATGGTGCTCTGTTCCACATTTGACTGCTTTTTGTTTTATAACGTACTGTACATTTTTTTTAGAAACACAGTATTTTGGGGTATGTTCCCTTGAGCGTCAATTGTAGGTTGACAACAACCTGTATGCTGTTCATAAACTGCTGAGGTGTGGCTTCCCATTCTTTTTTAAGAGCGGCCTTCAGGAAACTGCGGTTGTGGATTTAGAGTTAGAGCCTCTACACAATGACTGAACTGATCCCAGAGAGATTCTATCCGAGGTATTTTATCACATAAATAAAGCAATGCACAATAATGAAAGCATCATAATTTTCACATTTAAATGTTCTCTCTTACTCAGCTTCTTGTTCATCTCTGATACAACCGACAAACAGTGTTTGTCGCCGTCAAGCTTACCTCACCACAGTAAAGCAGCTCGAACCAGCTCTCCGTTTAAAGGGTCCAAACCTCTTCAGCCTGATGGGCTGGTCCCAAGCAGACTTTTTAAGCTAGTGTTGAGGAGAACACGTCAGGAGATGCTGCCGAAAGTCAATCTCCACTTCAGCTGGTGGCCCAATCAGACTGAGAGCCTGCAGCAACCTAACCTCCCTATTCACACCTGTTAACTCTTTCTAAGTAAGGGTAATGAGTACATCTTAATGATTACATTTTTTAATGAATCATTAGTGGGCCAGACTAAAATCATCATCAATCATAAGTTGGTACCGTTATGCCTAAGGTCATCATCGTGTTGGCAGAAATGTACTATAATCTGAATTATGCTGTAAATAGCAGAATCATCTGAAAATAATCTTTTTTTTAACCTCAGAATGTCAGTTAGTGATGGTGGTTTCCTCCCATGCTGCCATGTTTTTATGTGGTTATCACAGGCTATGCATTAGTAGCCCAGGAAGAAAAAACTCAAAATCTGCATTCTAAAGTTTAACAAGTGTAAATTTCTATTATTGCTGATTAACCTTTTTATAACTAACAAACTAGACACGAGTGACACCCTAAAAATCCTAAACACCATTCCCCAAATGAAAGCCAAGAGTGTCCCCTTTAAGATGATACCAAACACTATTATAGACCTTTGACAAGTGGTTATGTCATGAGCCTAAACCAGACCTGCATCAATCTCAAAAAACAGAGGTTGTCCAAAAGGATTAACTTAATGAGCTAATAACTATGACTCAGCTAACACTTTGGAAAGGCAATCATACCAAAATGTTATTCTAGAGACATGCATCTTTTCAAAAAATATGGATAGATTGTGGCACCCTGAAATGGACCAAAATGTGAAATTTTGGCCTCTGGCGTATAAAGGTGCAAAACATAGATAGCACTCAAAGTAAACCTGTCATTCTTTGGTTAACATGGGCTGAGTGGGAACATCTGGACTGATGGTTTGTGGCCTGGGTTCACTGTGCTGCACCCTCTGATCTTTCACAATTGAAAGTGTCTGCCCCAGAGCAGACGCCTTCAATTAATCCATCCATCCATTTTCTGTTCACCATTGTCCCTAATGGAGTCAGGAGGGTTGCTGGTGTCTAACTCCAGCTACGTTCCGGGGGAGAGGCGGGGTCACCCTGGACAGGTCACCAGTCTGTCGCACCTTCAATTAATTATCACTATTACTTCATTATTTTCTCTTTAGTAGTATTAATGCTACTTTACTATGATCAGTGCTTTTAAAATGTTATTTTTTCCTCTAGCATATCAACAAACACTATAAATACCCAAAGTATTGATTTACATCACAATAAAAAAAACAAAAAACATATGCCAGAACTGGCAGTAACCATAGCGAACCAAAAAAAGTCAAAAATCACATTACTGACAAACAGTGATTCTTTTCACACCCGTTTTTCCCCAGTAAATTTCTTTAAGGCAGTAACTGACACACACATCAAAAATCTATTTTCTATGAGAATATTGGAAAAAAGGGGACATAAGCTACTCTAGCAAAAACAGCAAATTCAGTTGTGAATTTGAATAGTCTTTTTCACCAATAGTGCTTTGAATTTGTTGTCTTACCAAACAATTTAAGGAAACAGATTTTTCACCTAAACAGAGATACTATTCTTGTGACAGAAAATCAATCAGCATAGGTTTGATAAAAGAGTATCAATATGATAAAATGAATTGTAACATTGAAACTGTTCTAAAATATTTCATGTTTCTATGTTCAGTTGATGACTGTGGGCTAATCAAGAGTCTACTCAGCCTTTTTATTAGAAGTCTCCATTCCAGCTGCTGCATACACCACAATACAAGAAATCACTTGACAGCTTTCTTTGACCTGAAGTTCTGAGATGTTCAGATCTGGTGACATCACATGGATAAGTTTTCACAAGAACATTTATATTACAAAAGCATGGTGCTGATACATGCACCCTTTGGCTAACAGGATTTTTGTATCTTGTAGTCACAAATAAGGAAAAGCTTAGTTGTGCAACCATCATGTAGCTTAAAAACCATGGCATTAATGAAATATAAGAAGGATGTTTAAACTATTAATCCTGATTTATAGTTTCATCAAACAGCTATTTTCTACAGAAGATAAATCAAAGAACATAAGGGCCATTCCCAATTTTGAGACATTCTTATACTTAAATTTTTAGGAGCAATAACGTGTGAGGAACATCCACTTTGTTGTTTACATTGCAAACATGAAATTAAGAGTGCATTAAGAAAGGATTAGCCCATGTTCTGGCGGTTTCCATATCCTCGGCGGTGATCATCTTTCCACTCATCCCAGTTTCTGTCTTTTAACAAAGAAGCTTCATCATCATTCTCAGCCTTTTTCTCTTTTTCTTCATCTCTCGCCTGCTCATCAGTGTTGTCCTCCACAGCAACTTTGCTCGGCATGCCCTGATCAGGCAGGACTCCATGTTTTTTGTGTTGCTCATACCAGTCATCCACCGTCATGGTGGGGAGGCTAGGATATCCAGCGCCGAGTACTTGAGCCTGTAGACAAGAGAAATGAAAACCATCACACAGTGACTCAGCATATTTTGAAAATGACAACCTATACTGCAGCTGATGGCAGACTGATCACTGAGTGAGCCTATCTGAACTGTTTTATCCTTTTCATTCCATCTATCTAGCAGTAGTACAGTGAACAGACCTAGATGAAACCGTTTCTTTAAGAGACTTAAAGTGAATATTCAAGGTTCTTTTAAATAGTAGAAAAATATTTTCTGGGGTCAAACTGAATCTAGTTGCTGTATTTGGTTTCTAATTAGCTAGTGAATATTTTAAAGATGGACTTTAAGAATGCTGACGATAATTAAAGTTCACATGAACTGTTGCCATCATCACACAAACTCACCTGTAAAGCATCTCTAGTGAGGATGAAGGGTTTCATGGGATTTCTGGTTGGCTGAGCTGGTTGGTTAGCAGGTCTCTGCTTCAGAACATCCCTGTTTTTAAGTATCTCCACCTCCTGGTCAATGGCCTCCATCTCCTCCAGACAAACAGTGATCCATCTCTGGACATTCAGAAGGTAAAATTCTCTGCTGACCTCGTCATCGGCCTGTCCACTCTCCACTACTTTGTGAACATCCGACAGTCTAGTCTCCAGTTCCTTTCTCTGTTGATACCGTTCAATCTTCGCTTGTCTCTTTGCTGCCATGGCAACCAAATTTGATGGACCTGCAGAAAAAGACTGAAACCACAGGCACATAAGTAAATCAAAGTCCATGAATTTATGTCTAACGGTATCAAGCAACAGGTGTGTTGCATCCAGTTAAAACAAGGATGTTGACAAATAAACTGTCAACATCTCTCTTCTTAGGCTACCAATATGATGGTAATTTAGTTCTATTTCCACAGCTGTGGTCTTGAAATAAAACAGAGTCCTCAATGTCTGACACTGAGACGAGACCAAATGCAGTAAAGTCCGAGATGAGAACCACAGAAACACACACACTACAGAAAAAAAATAGCATTTTTTGCCCTTATTTGCAAACTCCATGACTTTTCATCACGTGAAATTCCATGACTTTCCAGGTCTTGGAAATGGAAAAATAAAATTCCATGACGTTCCAGGCTTTCCATGACTGTTATGAACCCTGTCTGAGTCAAAAAGCGAAGCTCTCGATTTACCAGTCGATCTACGTTCCCACCCTCATCTATGGTCATGAGCTTTGGATTATGACCAAAAGAACGAGATCACAATACACGCGGCCAAAATGGGCTTTGGCCGTTTTTTTTTTTCTGAGCTCTCCCTTAGAGATAGGCAGAGAAGCTCAGATATCTTGGAGGGACTCAGAGTAGAGCCACATTTGCTTTGCTCGCACAGCTCAATGTGAACTACAAATGTTCACATTGAGCTGCACTTAATGTTCACTGGTGCACATTTAGAGATAGGCATTAAGCATGCAGTGAGATTGAAAGTATTAAATGCAGCGTGTGCATTTATGTCTCCACACGTTGACTGTCTGTGCTGTTAAAAGTCTGAGTTTCCAGTTAGTAGGTGCGTTAGTGGACCTGTAGTTCAGCCTGTGGAAGAGCTTTCGCGCTTGCCTGATAGTCGCGCAGCATGCTGGTTTGTTTTTATTTTATTTTTTGCAGCAACACAATGTATATCAATGCTTTGTCCACTTAATGTTAGGTAGAGATGCTGCGCGGCAATGTGCAGATCAGAAAAACTCATCCCATAAAGCTCAGGCAACCAAAACAATTTCGGTGGTGCTAATTGGCCCCTCCCCTTCCTGCTGCTAAAAACATCAGCACCACTAACAGCGTTTGGATTTAGTGAAATCTGGGAGAGGGGGCTGAGCAGTCAATTATAATAGTATTTTACTAGGATGTTTGAACACGTACATGAGATGTATGTGTTCATACACCTTATGTAGGTGTATGAACACATACACATCAAGATGTTTTTGTTTTCACACGTACACAAACAGGTTAAACTCGAAGAATAAACTGATGGGGCGTGCTCCGTTGACGTAGAGGTTAGCGCGCCCCACGTTTGGAGGCCTTCAGTCCTCAACGCGGCCGTCGCGGGTTCAATTCCCGGACCCGACGACATTTGCCGCATGTCTTCCCCCCTTTCCTGTCAGCCTACTATGAAAAAAGGGACACTAGAGCCCACAAAAAGGACCCCCTGGTGGGAAAAAAAAAAAAAAAAGGAATAAACTGACAGCCTCATATTGTTGCTATGGTAACAAAATAATCTAATTATGAATATTGTTCTTTGAACTTTTACAAAGTAAAGTTGCCAGCTCCTTAAAATCTTAAATTTAGATAAACAATTTAAATACTTATATTTTATGTACACTGAAACCATTAAATCAAATTTAGCACCACTGACATTCTCCTAGTTCATTTATGCCTTGGGACAGTTCTAAATGTGATCAGTGTTACATCGTGGTTTTAGATCCACTAACTGATTACTTAATTTGGATTGAATGGAAGTGCAAATAACTGCAATTTATTTTAGTTTTATTTCTTTTTATTTGTTGTTTCTAAGAATCTATAGTTGTGGGTTGAAAATGTCTTCCAGTAACAAAATTACCCAGTAATATTTTACATTTCTTGTCAACTTAACATCTTTTAATACAGGAACACAGTAGACCACCTCGGTGCCCTGACCACCTCGGTGCCCTGACCACCTCGGTGCCCTGACCACCTCGGTGCCCTGACCACCTCGGTGCCCTGACCACCTCGGTGCCCTGACCACCTCGGTGCCCTGACCACCTCGGTGCCCTGACCACCTCATTATCTAAAAAAGAATATTTCCACTGTGGGGTGGCAACATGTTGCTAAATCACGGAGTGGCATGACTACACAGCCTTCTGTCTGTGCTTCAAATACGGTTTAATGTGCAAGTCTGCAACTAAAATAACTAAGTTTTATTTATATTCACGTACAAAAGGCGATGTGTAAAATTAAATGTCGAAAAATATTTAAAACTTAAAGCTCATTTTTATGTCAAAACCTTGCGTTTTGAAAATAAACTTATTTAAACCATACTTGTAACATTGTGCGGAAGTTAGCATTTTACCTGTATATTATGAGTAGTACACATGTATATAAAGCTCAGGGTAGTTTTTACCTTGGCTTTGGAAAATACGCCCTCCGATGTTTCCTCGGAAACACCGTTTTCATTTGATGGCTTCGGCAGCTCAAACTGTGAGATGTTGTAGACATGACACGTCTTTAAGAAATCCATAAAGTAAGCCCGAGCTATCTGCACCGTCTCCAGCCGCTTGTGTGGGCTGCTCTGCTTCATGTGCAGGGCCCCGAGCAGGGCAGGGAGCAGAAGATACTTCAGGTCTGCAGTGGCGATCTCTTCCACCTCTTCGTTACGGCTAAACAGGTCGAGCTGAACAACCATCCTCGACGCGTCTTCCAACATGTTAATGCCGCGTTTAATGCGATGCACAGTGTTGGGGCCAAACGGTTCGTTTGAACTGTCCAGTTCTTTAAGTATCTTCCAACCACGCTCCAATAAGTCAGATAGTTTTAATTGTTCAGTGTCAGGAGTGGATGACTCTTCAGCCGCATTAGCCATACTTTCAGCCATTTTCTTCTTCTTCTTCTTCTTCTTCTTGTTCTTCTTCTTGTTCTTCTTCTTCTTCTTCTTCTTGTTCTTCTTCTTGTTCTTCTTCTTCTTCTTCATGTTTTATTTATTTATTTATATAGCGGTTGGCAAGCAACGTTTAGATGTGCATTACTGCCATCTACTGGAGTGGAGTGTGGATCGGGAAGCTAAATAAATGCCAGACTTTAAAATTCATGTCTTTGTTTTAAAACCTTTGTTTTCTTATTCTTCTTAGAGGAGGGTGTGAGTGGTAGAGCTGAGGAAAAGCGAGAGAGAGTGTTTGTTTATTTTCTACATTTGGCTTTTTCTACTGTTGTCACTGCGTGTTTATGTTTGCTTAGTTGTGATTTTTTTTTGTTAGTTTGTCATGTTTAAGAGGGTTTTGTTAGTTCGGGTGTGGGCGTCAGGTGCTGGGGCTTTATCCACGCTTTAACTCCGGCATTACTGGAACCGTAAAAGATAAATTATAAAACACCATATTTTTTCATTTTCTTAAGGATGTAGAGCTACGGTAATTAAATTACATGAAGAAGACCTTTACATATTATTAATAATATTTATATATCTCCACTAATTTTAGGAGGAATAAAATTAATAAGGAGACATGAAAAGCAACATGACCAACTATGATAAAAAATACCATTTACAATATATACATAAGAAAATTAATTGACAAAAAGTCAATAACTAACAAATGAATTAGGTTCACAGAAGAATAACAAATTTCGTTATAGCCAGGGTTGTTAAACAGATACAAACAAAAATTCACATTTTTGCTTATGTGGTGCCATATATGTTATTTTGAGGGATTGTTTTTGTTAGTAGAGTCTTGTATATGTAACGGATATTAGACATACAGGTGAAATTCTTGCTAAAATATGTTTTGTAAACATCTTTGTATGTATTTCATAACTGCCTTGTGATGGGTGGTTTTTGGCGCCCCCTACTGGTTGCCTATAAATAAGAGAGGAAACCGGAAATTCCACACAGACTGTTTTGCGCTCTTATGTGAGTGACTGGTGGACCAGTAGGGGAGGCTAACTGGATGTTTGTGTCAACCACTCATTACAAATTGTAAATTAAACAACTTACAATCCAACCAACTGTCCACCCGAGTCTGTATGACGGGACGGGTATAAAGGAAACTGTTACATATATAAGAAGAAGAAATAAGATGAAACTATTGAGTCTATCAAGGTGGAAATTCTCCTTAGACTCAAACTACAAAATAAAACACATTCATAGAATCACAATACTAACAATTTATGCATCAAGTAAAGCATCATCAGAGAAAAAACAGTATCTATAGTTTAATGTGTAACTAAAACCACTCTGAAGTTTTCCCAGGCGCAAAACAGTTATGTCTCATGATCTCTTGTGATCCCCTGATCTCGCTAGATCCTCTTTGGAGGGAAATGAATCTGAATAAATAGAATCACGTTATCTCAACTTAAATACATGTTATTCAAGTTGAGACAAAAATGATTGTCTTGCGTGAACTCGCGTGACATCCTGTGATCTCACTCGGCTTCAGCACAAGATCAGTCTGACTATAATGAATCATGTTATCTCAACATGATTAAATTTCATAAACGTGAAGTTGTTGAATTTCTAGTTTATTCAACATGATTGTATCACATCTTTGTTTGAAACATGAAATTATTTAGTTAAAAGTACATGATATTCTTTTGTTAATGTAATAACCCCCTAAGTTCATTTTTTACAGTGTGCATGGCACTAGGTCTACTGATATTTTTCCAAGCCAAAGCAATACATTTTTTTGCAGCTAGTGAGCTTATATCTATCACAGTACATTCTGATTTACTAAAGTTATGTTCCCCAGGGAACATAACTGGAACAATTTAGGATCCAGTGAAACTTGCTTTAAGATAATTTTTTCAACTATATCTTTCACCTCTGTCCAAAATGCTTTGATTTGTCTGCATTCCCACATGCAGTGTATTAGAGCCCCTTTAGAATTACATTTTACACAAAGAACTGGGATGTTATTATTGTATTTATTTAAATGCACAGGTGTAACATAGATACACATTAGCCTTTTAAATTGTAAAATTCTAAGACGGCTGTTTATGGACATTGTGTGAATTTTAATGCAAGCCTTTTCCCAATCCTGTTCACTGATATTTGATGATAGGTCCAAATTCCAGTTCATAAGCTTATTATTTGATTTTTCTAATGAGTCAGAGATCAGCACATTATAAAAGTCTGAAATGATGCCCTTCCTTGATTTATTCAGAGTCATTAACTTTTCAAGTAACCTAAGAGGGGGCTTGTAAAGGTTGTTGTAATTTGCTTTAACAAAGTTTCTTATCTGAAGAAATTTGAAGTAATGCTTTTTATCCAGCTTGAATTTGGTTTGTAGCTCTCCAAATGACAAAAATATATCAGAATTTGATGGGTAAAGGTCACCAATACTTTTTAAACCTTGCAGTGCCCAAAGCCTAAAGGTTCCATCTGCTCTACCTGGAGCAAACAGCTGATTACCCCATACTGGGCTAAACTGGGCTATGTTGTTTGGCTCCGCAAGATATTCCAAGAGACCTTTTTGTACATCCTGACAAGATACAAATGTGTACCAAGTTTCATAATTGTAGGTTAAAGCATGGTTTGGGGCTGATCATTTAAAATATTGTCTGGGGCACTATAGAGAAATTAGGCCATGTCCACCAAAGTTTGTTATGGATTCCTGTCGGCGGGCAGATAAGGATTTATCCAAGTGAGTTTGGAGCAGCTCGGCCCAAAACTGCGGAATTCAGAGCCAAACGTATGGCAACGGCGTTACAGGTCATTTCGCCACACCACCACGCCCACCTGCTCCATCAAAACCGGTCGGGGTTGGAATCCACCACACACCGACATGTCTTCTGTCTCTGGACACAGTTTCATGTTGATTAGGTCAAAGGGGTAAGATAGTGACTGTTCATAGTAAACATGACACTTCCTGTTCTCAGGGGTGTGGCCTAAGTGATAATAAAGTGATAATAAACAGTATGAAAACAATAGGCCTATGCAGCGCTTTGCTGCTCGGGCCTAATAATAAACAGTATGAAAATAATAGGTCTATGCAGCGCTGTCGCTGCTCTGGCCTAATTACATGATTCAAAACTACAAAGTGATGAAATAAATCAACTTTTTTCCACTTTCTCTCATTTTCTAGTTCTTCTCTGGACCTTTTAAAAGGTTTTCTTTAAAAAACTGACATATGTGTAACATGATGTTGTAGAGTGCACCATTGTAGTTCATACTTCACAGGGAAGTTTCTCAAGAGAGTGAGAGACCACCATCTTTATATTGTCATCATATCATTCTGTGGGCATCACAAGTTCCCATTTAATGAAATCTCCAACAGAAAGTATAGACTCTCATCTGTTTCCTTACCTCGCTGAAATCAAATGACGCTCCCATCACAAAGTACAGTGCATACTGTTGAGAAAAATGTGATTATTACGTCTATTCAAACCATACAACAATAGTGGGTGGAGGCGGATGTTACCATCACTACAAACATTCCACAGTTGTTGGACAGTCCTTCTTTAGGCAATTCCTGTGGTGTTTAAGAGGAAATTAAGGAAGGGGGAAGAAAATGAATGCGTCATTACTATAACAATAAAATTGAGGTAAAGGACAAACAGCCTTATCAACAGTATTGATTATAAACATCTAAAGCATGAATGGTTGGAAATAAGCAGTCTTGTAGCTCTAAAGAACCACAAGTATCCCATCAGAACATCTCGCCTTAACATCATTGCCAACAAATTCTGTCCATGGTCCAGATGGCATCTAATGACAGACATCTCTGGTGATACAAAGTCTTTAAGTTAAAAATGATCAAGGGCATATTTCACAACATACAAATGATAAACATGTATGAGAATGCAAGACAGTTGTGAGACAGAATGGCCTCTTGATGACCCAGCTTTAACCCATGTCTTGTTTAAAAAGAAACAAGACTGCTTAGAAAATGTATGTTTTATTGGATTTCAGGCATCAAAATGTTATTCACAAATTTAATTTGGATATTTACTCCATCCATCCATCCATTTTCCATACACCCTTGTCCCTAATGGGGTGGGGAGGGTTGCTGGTGCCTAACTCCAGCTACATTCTGGGCGAGAGGCGGGGTCACCCTGGACAGGTCGCCAGTCTGTCGCAAGGCAACACAGAGACATACAAGACAAACAAACATTCACACACTCACATCTAGGGAGAATTTAGAGAGACCAATTAACCTGACAGTCATGTTTTTGGACTGTGGGAGGAAGCCAGAGAACCCGGAGAAAACCCACGCATGCACAAGGAGAACATGCAAACTCCATGCAGAAAGACCCCCGGCCGGGAATCAAACCCAGGACCTTCTAGCTGCAAGGCAACAGCTCTACCAACTGCGCCACTGTGCAGCCCTTGGATATTTACTGTTACATAAATATGAATATTAATCCTGAACCTTTGTCCCCGTGAAACAACATACTGAATGCATGCCACTATCAAACTTATTCCTATAAAACCTTAATGTTTTAATGTGGTTTTCATCTGTAAAGCCACCAATAGAATCAAGGAAGAAAATCTCCCTATGCTTAGGCTTCAGAATCTGAAATAATATGTCACACTGATGGTGAACACTACCATACAGTAATAAATGAATTAGACAAATGTCAAGAAATGCAGTAAATATGAAAGTCAATTTCAAATAAGTATTGTACTAACGCATAGTGTCCAATGTCCAGGATGCCACACAAAAATCAGAACCCAGTCCAGATCTTGTGCCTGTGGCTTCCAATTAAATCACAAAATTAATATATTGTGGTGAATCTGACATCCAAAGCTAAAAAAATAATTTGATCAAAAATATGTACTGGTAAGTGCAGTGCTGGGTGAAGGGAAAGAGGTGGAAACCAGGTGTGGACTACATGACTGTTTCCTGCAAAAACCTTGACACCCTGGAGAAATAATACAAAAGGGAAAATCAAGGGGTCACGTGACCGAGAACCGGGATGGCAACACAGTGAACAACTCCGAGGACAGTCTTTGAAATTTTCTTTTAAAACCCTTGGAAAAGCTGTAAGCAAGGTTCAAAAGATACGACACTAATATGTCTAAAGCTTCGTCTGTGAGACAGTGTGAAATTTTTTCAAGAAGACGCAAGACAGCCACCAAAACACCATCAAGAGGTTTATGCTGTGTGCCGAGGTTTTTTGGGTCTTCTTTGTGGGTTCTTCTTCTCCTGCTGCTTTACTGTTTACTCACTAGAGGGCACCAGAGACCATCGCCTTGTCCACACTGCAGCGCACCTGTGTTGCATCAGCTCACCATCTCCAGGATTCAAAAGGAGCAGACCACCAGCACTTCATTGCCTGAGTGTTTTGCCAGCACTGGTACACAGAGCCCTCCAGAGCTATTTCTCTGTGTTTTCCATGAGAGATAAACTTGCAGTAATCCCTCGCTGTTTTCCTGTTTACAGGTGCTTTCCCATGACTTCCTGAGAAGACTCTGTTCTGGTTTCTTTGATTTCCCTCTCTTGTGACGCCGTGGTTGTCCGAGCGCCACCGTCACCCTCTCCGTCTGATCCCTAGCAGACTCCTGATATCTCCAGCTGGCAGTCGGACCGCTCCTCCATTTTTTTCCCCACCGCGCTCGAACTTACCTGTCCGCTCTCCACCGCTGAATTCGCGCCTGGATTCGAGTTGCTCCTCTACTATTTCTTTAGGACCTGGATTTCTGTAAGGACCCACGCTAAGTGACCTAAGCCCCGAACCTGTAGAATCATCCCTCCTGGACAGACAAAGCTTCTCCAACAAGTAAGATCGTTTATTATTATCGTTGCAGTTCCGCTCTCTGACTGCCCTCAAACTCATCACCTCCTCTATCGCTCTGCAGTGAACCAGATGCCGCCGTGAGCCCGTTCCAGAACCCATTTCACATCTCACTGTTTGCAATAAAAATCATTTTACTGATTTCAGTCTCTCCTGTGGTCGTTCTGCATGTGGGTAAAGAAATTAGCCAACATGACAAAGGGATACGTTTTTGTCATCTGTTTAATTCACATCCTAAGATATGCCTGACAATCTTTGTCATTTCCACGTTTATGAGATTGACTTAAAGTTGTTGGCCTATTTTCAAACTTGAGAGATCACACATTAGCCGACAGAAATCCTAGGTATGACTGGTCGATTGGGTCCGATCATGCCTTGTGGTGTCTAACAATGGGCACAAAATAATGGCTACAAGTCCATTATTGTCCCATATAAAATGCTGCCAAATGTCCCATTATACATCTTACCATTTTAAAACCAGGCATTAATCAATGCTTTACTACAATTGTAAGAGTGGAAATGCTTTTTATGGAGTTGTTTTTTTACTGAGGAAATCAGTCTAACCTAAACTCCCTTTACCTTGCTTACGTGTGAAGCACAAAACTGGACAAATATGGCTTGGGAAGCAAGCTGTTTGAATAAGATAAGAACAACACTTTGATTAACTGGCTTATTCGGCAACCCTGAAACGAAGCAGATGTGATGTCAGGAGGTTTGAACATTCCCAAGAAGGAGGCCCATACACACTCAATTCAAAGACTGCCAGAGATCCTAAGTAATAGCATGCGCAAAACACAAGCAGCAATACTATTGGTCAAAACTTACCAAGCCACACCAGTGAAAATGAGATTCTATAAAACAGGTTGATCCTAAGAATACGAGGAGATTTTGGGTTAGGGTTACAGTTATAGTACTTTGGTATGGATAAAATGGCAACAAAATCCTCCCGAATGTCCCACATAAAATGCTGCCAAATATCCCATATAAAATACTGCCAAATGTCCCATTATAAATACTCCCAAATGTCCCATAGTATTTGCTCAATTTTAAGCTCCAGGCCTGGTTCTCTGTTGCTCCATCTGGTGGGGAAGAAAATGTATTGCTCCCGCTTTCAGTGCTTGATTTCGGGCTTATTTATTTAAATGTTGCTCCCTTTGACCTCCAGGCCTGGTTCTAGTAGTGAATTTCTTTAAAATAACAAAGTATGGAGGCATCCAGGGGTCAAATTCAGGTCTGTAAGCCTCTTTCCAGGCACTATTTTCAGGGTTTTTATTAATTGTGGCTCCCTTTGACCTCCAGGCCTGGTTCTATGGGTGAATTTCTTTAAAATAGCAAAGTATGGAGGCCTCCAAGGGTCAAATTCTATTCTGAAAGCCTCTTTTCAGGCACTATTTTCAGGGTATTTATTAAATGTGGCTCCCTTTGACCTCCAGGCCTGGTTCTATGGGTGATGTTCTTCAAAATAACACAGTCTGAAGGCCTCCAGGGGTCAAATTCGATACTTTAAGCCTGTTTGCAGGCCCTATTTGTATGTATGTACTTTCTGACTTCCATAAAAATGTTTAAAAATGCATTTCCCCTGGGTAAGTTATATATTGCCAGAAAGCTTAGAGTCTGAGGAGTAGCCTGGTGTGTTTCCTTTCTGGGACATTCACAGGCCAAATTAAAAATCAAAAACCGCAACTCATAAAAATGGTCAAAAATGCACTTTTCTGGGGACCAGGACGTCCAAAACTAGGATCATTAAGCCCAAAATAATGCACTGATCACGCCCATATGACTCCTGTAGGCCTGGGATGAAATAAAATTTTCAGACTTTCAGAGGGACCCACATGCAGAGGTGTTTGAATCCGCAGCACCTCAATGTCCCGGGACCCGAGCTCTGAGAGGTCCTGGTACTTTTTTGACTTCCATAAAAATCTTTAAAAATGCGTTTCCCTGGGGAAAGTTATATATTGCCTGAAAGCCTAGATTCTGAGGAGTAGCCTGGTGTGATTGTTTTCTTTCTGGGACAGGAGGCAGGAAAAATCCTGGATGTTGAGCCCCAGAAGGGCTTCTAAAACGGTCAAAAATGCATTTTTTCCGCTAAAATCAACCATGGACCGATAGCCTGCGGTCCAGAGAACAGCCCTGTGCGGTTGAAATATTTTTAAACCGTTCACAGAAGCCGGTATAACACTCGAAGTCCTGCAAATAGTATCAGCTGCTGTGACAGCCTTTAAACCTCTCGGACCAATAGGATTTCAAGACCTTATAAAAAAAATCCCACCGGCAGGATTGTAGGGGAGAGTTCAGAAAGAGGACTTGGAGCGAAAAATGACAGTCCTTTGACACTCCAGGACCTCTATTCTGACTCTTTATCAGCATTTTAACGGCTTTTTCCAGCATTTTTTGCCGTTTTTACAGGAATCTCGGTATGGTTCTCTGGGGCAATAAAGTGACGGGCTCTGGTCGATCCGGTGAGTCTCCTCTGTCCTTCTGAAGGGCCTGGTGGTTCGCTGGGTCTGTTTTGAGCTCTGTGGAAGCGAGCGAGCGTAAATTTTTGCTGCACAGATGTAGCACAGTTGATTGACACCAAATTTATTTATTTTTGCAAATGTGAGCAGGGCCACGGGAGTGGTTGACCTCTGATGACCCTTGGAGACCATTTTCCTTTACATTTTTAAATGATAGCAACACAAATGAAACTTTTCTGCATAAACCAGCACAAATGGAGTCCAGTTAATTGACACCCATTTCATCTGATTTGAAGAAGGTGGGGGGGCTGGTTGACCTCTGATGACCCCCTAGAGAACATTTTTCTTAATATCTTTAGATTGATAGCAGCATAAACAAAATTTTTGCTGCACAAATGTAGCTGAGGTGATTGACACCTATTTTGTTTCATTTTATAAAAGTGTATGTTTGGGGGCGGGGGGCAGGTTGACCTTTTTTCTTTTTTAACCTTTCATTAATTTCTTCAGCACAAGCAAAAAATGTTGCTGCACAAACAAGCACAAATGTAGCATTAAAGTTTGACACCAATTTTGTCTGATTTGAAAAAAGGTGGGGGGGCAACTTCACCCAGGTACTGTGGGTTCGTGGTTTTGGTTTCTTTGTGGGTGTCTTTGAGATGATCCAGGTTCCAGAGAGAGATCTCTGGAGTTCTTAGTTGATGACATGGAGGCTGCAGTTGAGGGCGCACAGGTAAGTTCAGGCATGTAGGAAAACAGGAGCAAGGCGACTGGCAGCTGGGAAATCCAGGAACGGTTTATGGTTAATTTGCAGAGGCAAAGAAGGGACACAGGTGGGTAACGATCCACGGTGTCACGAGGGACAAAATCCAAAATGCCAGGACTAGGGCTTCACAAGGAAACTTCCAAGGCGTCACGAGGAAACACCTGAGAGAGAGAGAGAGGCAACAAGAGTCGATTACTAGAAGTATGTCTAGGGAAAACACAGAGAGCTATCTACAAGGGTGTCAGAGTACCATTACTGGCAAACACTCAGGTGCTGAAGTGCTGGCAGTCTGCTTCTCATATACTCCTGCATGATGAGTGATGAATCACAGGTGTGCCGACAGAGTCAGGGGCCACGCCCTCCAAGGTGTACAGCCTCTTGTCACCATCTGGTGGAGGATGGTGGGAGCAGCAGGTAAAGAGAGAAATCTCACAGAGAAAACCAAAACTCCAGTTCCCAACAGAGACAAAAAAATTATGATTATCCTCCTATGTAAATGGCAATTAAAGGACACTAAATGCTGCAGGCGCTGTCCTCGCTTGGTTTCGCTAGAAACGGACCCAGCTGATGGGAGCCGCCGGCCTCTGACTCTTATTTGTTGAAATTAGGGAGACAAAGGAAAAGAATCTGCCACTTACCATGTAATCAATTAACTTGAATTAATTTAATGGAAACAGTGATCAAAGTGATTAGAGACCACCTCCATGTTGAAACCTCTGCAGCTTTAAATGGGGATGTGAGAAGTAATGAATAGGCATCGCAGAAAAAGAGCTGCATCAGTTTTACTTTCTCATCATCATAGATGAGTTTAGAGGAGGAACAAACTAAATGTTCACTGATTGGTTTCCTCAGTAAAACAGCAGAGAAACTTTAAAGGATTTACATAGACGTGTGCTGCCATCTAGTGACGGTTTCTGAATAAACAGAAATAAAAGAAACAAAGTGGGACATCTTTTTTCTCATTATTAGGTTATTAGGATTTTAATCTGTTTGCTCCAATGCAATTCTTTATAAACAGAAATATTGTATCAAATATATCCAAACATGTGCTTGAGCTGCAGAACACCTTTCACTGTCATCATCATATCTATGAATGAAACATCACAAAGCAATTTATACTAGTCCATAATTTCCAAGGTCTGCATTAAAAATCTGCTTGTAAAAAAATCATACGGACGTATTTCATCTTTCATTGCCAATAATCTATAGTCTGAGAGAACAGCATGGATATTCCAGAGAGAAAAAAATCAAATGTGTTACATTTTGTTTAACTCCTACACTTTCTGAAACTAGTTTCTGTCCATTTGTGTTTAGATTTGTTCTTTCACTAGTCATGTGGGAAGTTCAGGAAGTCTCATAATAATTTCGATCTGAAGCGTTAAACTACATCTGATAGTCACAAAACCTCAGAAGAAAATAGTTTTATGCACTTTGATTCCCCTTCCTCTCCTCATACAGAATAGGTTCTGCCTGATAGAACCATTTTGTGTTTCTGTCCCAAAGAGCCGGGCTGGGATTGGAAACAATACATAACTAGTCAAGATCCTTTTCTACAACAGTGACCTTAAGCCTCTATGGAAGCAGCAGAAAATAGATTTTAGGTTAAACAGTGAATATTGTTCTTGACAACATTTAGACTCAGAAAAAAAAAATCTTATTTCTCTTAGTTACTGATAGACAACTTCTTCAGACAGATCGATAACCCAATAATAATACAGTGATTGATGGCTATTTTTATAACATGTTTTCAATACAAAACTAAACAAATTAAAGTAAAAGTAACTAAATGCTGTAGAAATGTTTCTGACTTCAGTCTCTCTCACACCTATAACAACCTTATTACCCATTTGTAGCCACCAAAAGCATCATTTAAACCCATCTTTTTTATTCAGACGTCAAAGGAAAACAGTTTATTTGATATTCAGATTATCTTCTTGTCAACTGAGCTTCAATCTGGATCAATGTCACAGATCATCTTTTTTTTTTAGCTTTGATTGAAAGTAAGCTGCAGTCTGATGGAAGTGAACAAGCGTCACTAAGTGGCTAAATCTCTTTTTGAGTCCCCCTCCTCCTTGTGCTTGACTTTATTGCTTTGCGCTCAACAAGATGACACCAGTAAACTCAAAAAGTGAGACTGACAGTTCATTTCACAAATCAATATTTACAATTTACTTATTACAAACTTTCTTCTTGGAGAGGGCTCCACATTGTCCACCTCCCAAATAAGCTGATCATATCTCCATCGTCCCTGGAATGTTTCAGTTGGGCCATTAATCAGAGCTGTTGACAGCCGGACCTTCCCTGTGTTGGGTACCAGAGTTTTTGGGGTCTTTGTGGGTTCTTTTTCTCCAGATGCTTTACTGTTTACCCACCAGAGGGCTCCAGACATCACCTTGGTTGGGTTTGTCCACACTGCAGCGCACCTGAGTTGCATCAGCTCATCATCTCCAGGATTCAAAAGGAGCAGACTGTCAGCACTTCATCGCCTGAGTGTTTTGTTTGTAATGGTGCTTTCCCGTGACTTCCTGAGAAGACTCCGTTATTGTTTCTTGGATATCCTTTCCTTGTGATGCTGTGGATGAGACCCACTGGTTGGCCGAGCTCCACCATCACCCTCTAGCATGAGAGAACAAGATAGTAAAGACTAAGGCAGTGCACTAACTTAAAAGGAACATTGAGGCTTTTATTTTCAAATTTTCAGTAAGCTTCATTTTAAATGGCCACACTAATCCAATGTGTAGCAGTACTCTCCTGTTGTTCTCGGGTCAAAATCATCTGCCACCGTTTTAAAATCCCCCCAAAAAGTTATTTTTTTTTACTTGAGATTTTAAGACTTTTCCTAGATTGGCCAAAACAATAGAAAAAGTTAGATGTTGCTTTTATTCACATTTCCATGTAAGCTGTACAAAAAAAAAGGTACAAAAATGGTCTTCTGGTTAAAATTACCCGTGAAGCAAATAGAGTTGAAATCAAGGTCACAGAGTTATTTACAAACCACAGAATGTTACAAAGTTTTAGTTGTATCTCAGATCAATCAGTAGCAGAAGTAAACAAGGCAAAGCAGGTGGTGTTCTCACACACTTCAGAAGACTACCTGTTATTTCCAGAGGTTATAAAGGTCCTCATAACAGGACCCTGAATTGTGTCTGTGCTGAAGCCATGATTGTGCGTTAGAACACTGAAGAGGCTTTAGAGGTGATTTTCTCACATGTCCAGCAAGACAACTCTGATTCAGAAGAGTAAGTAGAGGATGTATCCGAAGAAGAAGATGGAGAGGAATACAACCCAGAGCTTGATGAATCATCTTCAGAAGAAGGAGGAAACCCTCAAGCTGAAAGAGAGACTTTCCTTTCAAAAAATGGCAAAATAACATGGTCCTCAGCGGCATATGACCAACACGGGAGGCATGCAGAACAAAACATTATAAAGATGACCCCAGGACCCACAAGGTATGCCGTTTCTCATGCCCATGATATTGTTTCTACATTCTACCTGTTTATCACACCAGCAATAGAAAAAATAATCCTGGAGATGACAAATCTGGAGGGTTTTCGCAAATATGGAGACAGCTGGAAAAAGATGGATGAGATTAACCTCCAGGCCTATTTAGGACTGCTAATCCTAGCAGGTGTATACAGGTCCCGAGCTGAGGCTGCAGCTAGTCTATGGCATGCAAAGAGTGGAAGGCCAATTTTCCGAGCCACAATGCCACTCAAAGTCTTTCACACCTACTCAAGACTGATACGATTTGATGACCATGAATCAAGACCAGCAAGACGTGTGACAGACAAACTTGCAGCCATAAGAGAGGTATGGGACAAGTGGGTGGAGCGGTTGCCCTACCTCTGCAATCCAGGGCCTGATGTAACAGTGGATGAGCAACTGGTTCCATTTAGAGGTAATCTGTTTTCATATTTGTAATAAAAATGATTTTCACTATTGATTTCTTTGACTGTTTTCTGTGACACTGATACTAATCACTGATGCTAATGTCTTTTGTCCAAAGGTCGTTGTCCTTTCCAGCAGTATATGCCCAGCAAGCCAGCAAAATATGGGATCTGTCATATTTGGGTCTATATTTCTAGCCCACATGCAGAACATGACACAGGAGAGCAAATAAATGTATAAATGGATTTATTAGAACAGCAACTATAGAGTGGAGCGGGGATGACGGGTCTTATCCAGGGGGGAAAGGGCTCTCGGAGTAATCAGCACACTATGAGGAACACAGCAAGAAGATGGTGAGTTCACAGGTTGTAGGTAATGGGAGTGATGACAGAGAATATCCAGGAGGAACTTGCGATCAAATGGAGGAGGTAAGTCTGAAAACTCGGGCACTCAGTGGGTATGTCCCACGGCGTCACGATGGAGATCGTCACCAGGAGAGTCCAGGACGTCTCAGGGAAAAACAAACCTGGAAGCAGAAAACAACGAAGAGAATCACTAATGGATCAGTCAACGAGGAGAAACAGAGACTAGCTCTAGGGGCTCAGAGGTACCGTTGCTGGCTAACACTCAGGCATCAGAGTGGTGGCAGTCAGCTCCTCTTGTACACCTCGCCTGACAAGCAGATTGATCTCAGTTGCGCAGGATGACGACATACCACTCCAGAGAGAGGTGAATCTGGCGCTATCTGGTGGCAAGATGGTGAGTAGCAGTAAACAGACTCACAAGGAAAACAAAGAACCCCGGAACACAACAGGATCAAGTCATGGGTGGCTTGCGATGCCAAATCAAGTTATGCTTGGAAAATGCAAGTCTATACTGGGAAGTCAACCAGTGGATGCCCAGAGAAGAACCAGGGGATGTGAGTTATGCTTGATGTGACAGAGGGACTGAGGGTTCACAATGTGACATGTGATAATTTCTTCACCTCTTATCAACTCGGACAGCAGCTCCTGAAGAGGAAGGTCGCCATGGTTGGTACAGTTTGAAAGAACAAGCCTGAGCTCCCACCTGCACTGCTTGCGTCAAAGGAGAGAGAGTTCTTCTCCTCAAAGTTTGCCTTTACGCTCACCACCACTCTAGTTTCCTACCGCCCAAAGAAAAACAAGAATGTACCGTAGTTCTTCTCAGCACACTGCACAAAGACGGCGACATTAGTGATCGTGAGGACAGGAAGCCAATTATCATCCTGGATTACAACCGCAACAAAGGAGGTGTGGACAACCTAGATAAGGTGATTGGAACATATCGCTGCAGAATAATGACTGCCCGCTGGCCCTTGGTCATCTTCCACAACGTCATGTGTCCTCCTACAATGCCTTTGTGATTTGGAAAGAGATCAACCCAACCTGGATGTCTCGTAAGCACAACAAGAGGAGGTTGTTCCTGTAGCAGCTAGGAAAGGCACTTGTAACTCCACTCATTGAAAGAAGGAAGCATGTCCCCCTCACAGAAGCCTCAGCAGCAGTTGTGAAAGCTATTCAGAGTGCAGCAGCTCCTGATCAATCTGAGGATCCATCTACCACAGCCACTTCCCCAGCTAGGGCAAGTAAGAGGAAGAGATGTCAGTTCTGCCCTCAAAAGAAGGACCATAAAACACATACTGTGTGCTGCAGGTGTAAGAAATATATCTGCAAAGCCTGTGCACTTGCATACTGCCCTACATATGCTAAGTAGTTGAATGGGTTTTGTTATTTTTCATATTTTTGTATTGTACATTCTCTTAAATTGTTCACTGGAGAAAAGTAAAGGAAAATGAGTCATTGAGATGAATAAAAATGCATTCGAAACTCCTTTTAGTACATTTTTTTTATTTTCTTAAGCTATAGAAATTCAAGTGGAGAGGGAAAACTCAAGTATTCACACATTTTGTGGTGAATTACAATATACAAGATGAAATTTGGCATTTAAAATTCAATTAAGCTGCTTATATTGGGGGTTTAGTGAAGACGGGTCATTTTGACCTGGAAGGACACAGGGTGTATAGAGAAAATGAGGAAAACAGTAGGATTAAATCAGTTATATAATGCTCAAAACAGCAGGTAGTTCTGAATGCCAGTTTCACAAGTCAGTCGCTGCCCTTCCCTATGCATAGCCATGGCAAGCTGCAATCGTCCAGAGATTATTATTATTGCAGAGACTGTCTATGTTATTAATCTCATTTGAATAGGTCATCTCAGTAATTTGTAAAGTAAAATTTGCCCTGCAAATCACCAACTATATTTTGGTAATGGAACACAAAGAGGCATTTCTGTGATTTGGACAGAAATGGCTGGGATCTGATACACAGCAATAGAAAAAATAATCCTGGAGATGACAAATCTGGAGGGTTTTCACATTGATCTTCTACTGATCAATGTGTTTCAATCAATGTGTTTCTTTCCTGGGCAGTTTTATTTGGTTTTGGTATAGAGGCTGTAGGAAGAGCATTGAAAACCATTTGATTCCTATGTTAGGGTTAAACCAAAATTAAGAAATTTTATGCACAGGGCCTACAGCCATCAGCCCCCAAATTCCAAAATCCACCCATCATTCAACAATCCCAGGGGTGATTTAGTCCCAAGTCTGGTCATCAAAGTTTTAGCAACCCTCTTTCTGTGACACATGGTCCAGGAAGGATTGTGCTCCAGAACCATGACTCTTCTGGAGTCCCAACTATGTACAATAAAATGTTGAGTAAGTAAAATATGTGGTTTCCTCACCTTTTGTGCAAGACATTCTGTGTGTGCAAAGTGAGCCTGGCCAGCAAAGTATTTGCTGTGTCACCCTCAAACCTTACTTTGCAGATCTAACATATTATTAAATAAACACCATTTTGTGTTTCTGGACCACCCGTTACAGGGACATGATGCACAACTTGTGTTAAAGTGCTCAGCAACCATTTCTGGTACCTAAGAAATTGCCCATGACCAATAGTACTAGGCTCTTGGTTTTATCTGACCTTTGCATGCACACAGATGGTCTTTGAGGTTTATGTTCCTCCTGAAAGCAGCTATGATCTTCCTGTTCTTCAGCCTCCCACTAACAGGACCAGGAAGTTCTCTCTGAGACACTTTAATCAAATCAATATTATCAAGTGATAAAAGAAATGCCACGGCTTCATCAGTCGGTTTGGTTTCAGAAAAAACACTTCAAGCAGCTCCTTAAGGAGGACCTGTGGCACCCTGTGGTGGAAAGAGTAGCAAAAAGCGCCCTAACTGTTTCATAAAAATCAGATTCTTCTGTCCAAATTCTTTTAAACTGCAATAATTGTCATTTTACTAATCAATGTGTGCTTTAGATCAAAACTTGATTTCAATAATGTGTGCATATCAGTTTGAAATAGATTTTGATCTCCATTTGGTGTGTATTGCTGAAATGAAGCCTATAGGCGCAAATTCAATCTGGAAGAGTCTTTTAGCCCCACCTGCATCATCCTGCCGGAACTTCCGGCTCATCACCGTTGATCGCTCAACGCCGGACCAAGACTCGTCATGTCCAATCACCGTCCAAGCCCCAGCTGATAAGGACCGCCATCCATGGCGTCGCGTGCTTTCCAGCAGAGCTCAACCCACCTCCACCCCTTCACCTCCATTCACTCAGCATCAGGCCACATCCTTCATCGCCTCCACCACTAGTGCCGGGTCCCGGGGATGACGTTCCTCTCAGCATACGGAATGCTCATCCAAGCCCATTGCAAAGTTTGCGATGATCAATGTCCTTAGCCGGGGCCCGAGCACCAAAGATTTAAATCATACTGTTATTAAACATTTCTAATGGTTACCCTTTTGTCTGTCTGAGTCTCTACAGATTGAAATTTGGATCTTTAAAGGTTGTGGTTTCCAAGAAATCCACTGAAGTAAGGCTGGTGTATAACTTTAATTTGATGAAAGCACTGTGGTTGCTTAGGGTGTCTAAGGAATGATGAAGCACCTCCTCTGAATATCCAAATGTTACCCAAATACTTGAAATAATACAAAGGGTTATGACAGACACTCAGTGCACATGTATCTCTGTCAGCCACAATAAGTCAATTTTCATTTGTTTTTTTAGCTCCATTTTTTTTTACATACATCACAGCTCAGCTTTAAAATGTCATCTCTGAGAATCTGTTGGATGAAGGAGTTTTATCCTAATGCTGCTCTTAAGGCTGGAATTTTGTTTTAAGTTTTCGCTCTTTTAACCATGTTTTATTTCACTTGTTTTTTCTTCAAATCACAGCTCAGCTTCTAATCTCATATCTGACCTTCTGCTAGGAGCCAGAAATGTGTGTTAACGCAGTTCTGAACATCAGAAATGCACTTTAAGATGTCCGTCAGCATTACCCAGAATGCATTGTAAGGTGGGACTTCATATTTTAGCTTGTAGTTCAGCTTTTTTTGCTGCAAACTCTAACAAACTATATACTGTTATGAGTAGCATGAGCTCCTCCTTTTTTATGTTTTCTATTCTCACTTAAGAAACTGTAGTTAGGAGGCGCAGATTCAATTAGTTCGATTGGTTCATTATTGTCATTCAACCATGTTTCTATCAGAAACATAACATCTATATTATGTTCAGTGATGAAATCATTGATTAATAGAGCTTTAGCACAGAGAGATCTGGGATTTAAAATAGGTGTCGCTTATTCCCTTGTCATAGCTGCCAGACTCCCCCTTCATTTTAAAAATTTATCACTGGAAATGATAAGTGCTCAATTGACCAAATGTGTAAGCCTCTGCAGGTCCTAGCCCATTCCTTCATGTAGCTGCCATAGACTCCCATTCGTGCTATGTAGCTAGGACTCAAAACCTCAGTGGCATCTTACCTCAACTTTACCAGATGTTATTTTATGTTTATTTGTTTTTGAGCTCTGTTTTTTAAAAATAAATCTCAGCTCAGCTTTAAACCCAACCCTTATCCCTGAGCTTCTATTGGATTAATGATTTTTATCTTAATGCTCCTTTGAAGGCTGAAGTTTGGTTTTAAAAGTCTGATGTTTTAACCCTATTTTATTTAGTTAGATTTTTCTTCAAGCTTCGTTTTGAAGACAAAAATCACAGCTCAACTTTAAAATCTAATCTGAGTTTCTGTTGAATGAAGTAGTTTTGCCTTTCCTCTGCCTCGTGGGCAGAGCAGCATAATTTTTGTGTAAATTTTCTTTTTTGAAAAGATGCAAAAATGTGAAAAAAACCCTGAATAACAATGTGCTGTAGTTAAACTTACTTAAGTTAGTTTTTTTTACATTTATTTTTTCCTTTTATTTAAATTCAGTTCTTTGGATAGAAATCAGAGTTCAGTTTTAAAACCTCATTTCTGAGCTTCTGTTGGATGAAGAACTTGAATGCTTTTCTGAAAATGAACATTTATTGTGAAAGTCTGCTTTTTGACCAAGTTATGTTTCATTTAATTTCTTTTCAAACTTTGTTTCTAATTCTGAATCTCAAAGTTCATCTCTGAGCTTCTGCAAGGTGACAGAAATTAGTGTTAATGGCATTCTGAACATCAGAAATGGACTTTAAAATGTCTCTCAGCATTACCCAGAATGCATTGCATGGTCAGGGATCAGATTTTAGCTTCTAGTTGGCTCTTTTTGCTGCAATCACAAACAAACTATTTACCAGAATAAGCCTCTCTTTCAGTCTAAATGGCTTAGAATGATATTTGAAGCATGTATAAAATCGGCACCACGACTCAGAATGGGGTTTGCATTGGTGAACTGCTGCCTGGTGCAAGCTTTATCACATTGGACTCTCCTGTGAGTGTTGGGTAAGTTTTATCCCTTTGTGACTGTTATCATGCATCCTTTTTGTACCACATGTAATGAGCATTCTAGAGGTCTTGCGGTGTATGATGGCACTAGAATGACTCTTTTCTCTCATTTGAGGGGTGATGGTTTTAATCCCAGCAGGTAGAGACGTGGAAGGCAGCAGCTTGCTGTGGCTGCTCCAGGTTCTACTTCTGTGAGAGGATGGCTGAGTTGTGACACCTTGCTATGGCTGCTTTTGCTCATCCTTCTGAAGGACATTAGGGCATGGGGAGCTGTAACAATCTGCTGGTGTGCAGTTTGCATTGGCTAGCTTGGTTAAAGTTTTTCAGTGCCCCATGAAGCAGACCGCCAGCACTCGACACATCCCAGACCGGCGGAAAATCAACGGAGAACTCTTCTGCTTCCTGGGCATGCTAGTTCCACCTTGCGGTGTTAACGGATAGCGTGTTTTTGAAACCAGGGGCCCGGTACGTATCAGCCTTCCCAGGTTCCGCCTATAGGAACAGCACGTGGGAAAGGTGACTCTAGGACTCAGGAGTCTTAAATGCAGTCCAGTCTTCTATCAGGAATAGCCTCACACACACCGCAACATACACACCAACTGGCATTCTGTCTTCAATTCTACAGCTCCTCCACTTCTAACTGCGAAAGGAATGTTATTTTCAGGAAATCTTCAGCTTAAAGGGCTCCTAAATAGCTTTAACCTCCTAAGACCTGAGCTCTACCATGACATGTATTATTAAATCCTCTTTGATTTTTGCAATCATTAGCTCCCAATCAACCCAATATAAAATTATTTTTACATGATGTAGCTGCTCAGAATAATTATGTCCACATGAGAACATTTATTTTAAATGTAAAAAAGACAACATGGTAACAATTGATCACTGAAATCCAAACCTTGGGTGTCTTTAAACTCAAATAATGCTAATGTGAACAAACAAAATGCTACACAGTAGTTGAGACTGTTTCCACTATGTTGCCCATTGAATATACTGCTAATAGGTATGGGAAGATGCAATTTCCTTATAAAGTAAAATCCCTCAAAGTTAATCGCATTGTTGCTGTTCTAAACAGTTAATTTGAGACAGTTAATTCAGAGACCAAATCTACTTCAACTTATTTTTCCCCTTATGTGATCATGCTTATACTTGTGGGTAAACAAATTTGCAACCTGCCTGTAAGCAGAGCACCTTGCAAATAAAACTTCACTCAAATTTTTTCTGATGTTCTTAAACTCTGCACCACATTGCATTCTTCAAGTTTACTGCCTTTTGCATATGGCATTAGCCCTTCCATGGACTGAGACATGGAGCAATACCTTCACTGGGTGCTTTTTCCATTGGAGTAAAATCTTTGGTTCACACCCTGAAAAGTCAGTAGTTATCAAGCTAAGCCAAGACAATTTTTTTCTGCTTCCATGCAAAAAGGTGCATGATGCTCTCCTTGGTTCCACAAATAGGTCTTTGCAGTACAATAGCCAGCTATTTTTTAAAAACCAAATCTGTAATTAGTACCCTCAATTTCTATTTTTGTGGTAGCAACTCATTATAAGGTCAATTGCAGCCATCTTGGAGTTTTATATATGGACAATACTGGCTTGTGAGATTAATATATTTAAGTTTTACATCTTAGTGAGGCCTCTCTTGCATTAACAGTAGACATCAGTAGTAACAAAAAATCCTTTCACCTTGCAAATATTTCAACACTCAGTGTCACTTGTGTTGATGCTCTCCCAACCATTTTCATTGATTTAGTTGGTAGCTTCATCAAACTCATTATCTACATCCATTTTATTGTAATGAATTCCACAAATCCAGAAGATGTACAGATACAATCTCTGTAAACATTGGCTATAGTCTAAGATAGATGACCAGTCAACAAGGTTTCCAAAGGCTACACTAACCCTACAGTAACCAATAGAAACAAGCCAAAATATTATTTCATTCTCACATTTTTTATAACAGTAAGGGTAATGGTTGGTGTTTTTAGACAAGTGAGTGTAGATTCATCAAACCTCTGAGAAATGAAATAGTAAATAGATGCAAAGAATCAATGTAAATAATTTCTTTTAAGGAAGGGTACCACTGGGCAAAACCTAACATTTAGGGCTAACATTTAGGGCTAACATTTAGGGCTAACATTTAGGGCTAACATTTAGGGCTAACATTTAGGGCTAACATTTAGGGCTAACATTTAGGGCTAACATTTAGGGCTAACATTTAGGGCTAACATTTAGGGCTAACATTTAGGGCTAACATTTAGGGCTAACATTTAGGGCTAACATTTAGGGCTAACATTTAGGGCTAACATTTAGGGCTAACATTTAGGGCTAACATTTAGGGCTAACATTTAGGGCTAACATTTAGGGCTAACATTTAGGGCTAACATTTAGTGCTAACATTTAGGTATAACATTTAGGCTAACATTTAGGGCTAACATTTAGGGCTAACATTTAGGCTAACATTTAGCTAACATTTAGGCTAACATTTAGGGCTAACATTTAGGCTAACATTTAGGCCAACATTTAGGCTAACATTTAGGCTAACATTTAGGCTAACATTTAGGGCTAACATTTAGGCTTACATTTAGTGCTAACATTTAGGGCTAACATTCATGGCTAACATTTAGGGCTAACATTTAGGGCTAACATTTAGGGCTAACATTTAGGGCTAACATTTAGGGCTAACATTTAGGGCTAACATTTAGGGCTAACATTTAGGGCTAACATTTAGGCTAACATTTAGGCTAACATTTAGGCTAACATTTAGGGCTAACATTTAGGCTAACATTTAGGGCTAACATTTAGGCTAACATTTAGGGCTAACATTTAGGGCTAACATTTAGGCTAACATTTAGGGCTAACATTTAGGCCTAACATTTAGGGCTAACATTTTGGTCAATCTTTTAGGGCTAACATTTAGGGCTAACATTTAGGGCTAACATTTAGGGCTAACATTTAGGGCTAACATTTAGGGCTAACATTTAGGGCTAACATTTAGGCTAACATTTAGGGCTAACATTTAGGCTAACATTTAGGGCTAACATTTAGGGCTAACATTTAGGGCTAACATTTAGGGCTAACATTTAGGCTAACATTTAGGGCTAACATTTAGGGCTAACATTTAGGCTAACATTTAGGCCAACATTTAGGCTAACATTTAGGGCTAACATTTAGGCTAACATTTAGGGCTAACATTTAGGCTAACATTTAGGCTAACATTTAGGGCTAACATTTAGGCTAACATTTAGGGCTAACATTTAGGCTAACATTTAGGCTAACATTTAGGGCTAACATTTAGGCTAACATTTAGGCTAACATTTAGGGCTAACATTTAGGCTAACATTTAGGCTAACATTTAGGCTAACATTTAGGCTAACATTTAGGGCTAACATTTAGGGCTTAAATTTAGGGCTAACATTTAGGGCTAACATTTAGGGCTAACATTTAGGGATAACTTTTAGGGCTAACATTTAGGGCTAACCTTTAGGGCTAACATTTAGGTCTAACATTTAGTGCTAACCTAAAGGGCTAACATTTAGGGCTAACATTTAGTGCTAACATTTAGGCTAACATTTAACTAACATTTAGGCTAACATTTAGGCCAACATTTAGGGCTAACATTTAGGCTAACATTTAGGCTAACATTTAGGCTAACATTTAGGCTAACATTTAGGGCTAACATTTAGGCCAACATTTAGGGCTAACATTTAGGGCTAACATTTAGGGCTAACATTTAGGCTAACATTTAGGCTAACATTTAGGCTAACATTTAGGCTAACATTTAGGGCTAACATTTAGGGCTAACATTTAGGCTAACATTTAGGCTAACATTTAGGCTAACATTTAGGGCTAACATTTAGGCTAACATTTAGGGCTAACATTTAGGCTAACATTTAGGCTAACATTTAGGCTAACATTTAGGGCTAACATTTAGGGCTAACATTTAGGGCTAACATTTAGGCTAACATTTAGGCTAACATTTAGGGCTAACATTTAGGCTAACATTTAGGCTAACATTTAGGGCTAACATTTAGGCTAACATTTAGGGCTAACATTTAGGGCTAACATTTAGGGCTAACATTTAGGGCTAACATTTAGGGCTAACATTTAGGGCTAACATTTAGGGCTAACATTTAGGGCTAACATTTAGGGCTAACATTTAGGGCTAACATTTAGGGCTAACATTTAGGGCTAACATTTAGGGCTAACATTTAGGGCTAACATTTAGGGCTAACATTTAGGGCTAACATTTAGGGCTAACATTTAGGCTAACATTTAGGGCTAACATTTAGGGCTAACATTTAGGCTAACATATTTAGGGCTAACATTTAGGGCTAACATTTAGGGCTAACATTTAGGCTAACATTTAGGCTAACATTTAGGGCTAACATTTAGGGCTAACATTTAGGCTAACATTTAGGGCTAACATTTAGGCTAACATTTAGGCTAACATTTAGGCTAACATTTAGGCTAACATTTAGGCTAACATTTAGGGCTAACATTTAGGCTAACATTTAGGCTAACATTTAGGCTAACATTTAGGCTAACATTTAGGCTAACATTTAGGCTAACATTTAGGCTAACATTTAGGGCTAACATTTAGGCTAACATTTAGGGCTAACATTTAGGGCTAACATTTAGGGCTAACATTTAGGCTAACATTTAGGCTAACATTTAGGCTAACATTTAGGGCTAACATTTAGGGCTAACATTTAGGCTAACATTTAGGGCTAACATTTAGGCTAACATTTAGGGCTAACATTTAGGCTAACATTTAGGCTAACATTTAGGGCTAACATTTAGGCTAACATTTAGGGCTAACATTTAGGCTAACATTTAGGCTAACATTTAGGGCTAACATTTAGGGCTAACATTTAGGGCTAACATTTAGGGCTAACATTTAGGGCTAACATTTAGGGCTAACATTTAGGGCTAACATTTAGGGCTAACATTTAGGGCTAACATTTAGGGCTAACATTTAGGGCTAACATTTAGGGCTAACATTTAGGGCTAACATTTAGGGCTAACATTTAGGGCTAACATTTAGGGCTAACATTTAGGGCTAACATTTAGGGCTAACATTTAGGGTAGGGTAAGGGTTAGGGTTAGGGTAAGGGTTAGGGTAGGGTAAGGGGTTAGGGTTAGGGTTAGGGTAAGGGGTTAGGGTTAGGGTTAGGGTTAGGGTAGGGTAGGGTAGGGTAGGGTAAGGGTTAGGGTAAGGGTAAGGGTAGGGTAGGGTTAGGGTTAGGGTTAGGGTTAGGGTAAGGGTAGGGTTAGGGTTAGGGTTAGGGTTAGGGTTAGGGTTAGGGTAGGGTTAGGGTTAGGGTTAGGGTTAGGGTAGGGTTAGGGTTAGGGTAGGATAAGGGATGAAAACCAGAAAAGTCAAGTGAGCAAGCTCTATAACTCAAAAAGTAAAAGAGGTATGGGGCCCATACTGGGCCCAGAGGGGGACACTCGGGGGACCCACAATCTATTAAAGTTTGGTGGGTGTGGCTGCTTTCCTTGACATAGCTGCCATTGACTCCCATACATTGAAAAAAAGTGAGCAAGCTCAATAACTCAAAAAGTATAAGTCCAAACTTGGGTACACTGGGTCTAGGGGGGGTCCCTGGGGGTGCCCCACCTGCCCACCAAGTTTGGTGGTCCTGGCCCCTCCCCTTCCTATAGCTGCCATAGACACCCATTCATTTTCGACTTTTTTTAGGAGCGTCGGATCGAGGTGGGAGTCGAGCCTGCTCAGGGCGAAGCCCTGAGTGCGGGGATGTGCTTTATGAGTGGTTTGGTGGACTTGAGAAAAGTGGTGAAAATGGACCAAGTGTTGGTGTTGGGGGTCCATATGGGAACCTTACCAGAGTGTGTTTTGGAGCATTTTGGGCGGTCTGGACATGGTCCTGGGAGAGGTATTTTGGTCGTGCTCAGTGCGGGCACTGAGTGCGGAGGCGTCAGACTGTCTTAGGAGCGCTCAGGGCGAAGCCCTGAGTGCGTGGGAGTGGGTTGGTGGACTTGAGCCAAGTCATGAAAATTGACCAAGTGTTGGTGTTGGGGGTCCATATGGGAACCTTACCAGAGTGTGTTTTGGAGCATTTTGGGCGGTCTGGACATGGTCCTGGGAGAGGTATTTTGGCCCGTGCTCAGTGCGAAGCACTGAGTGCGGAGGCGTGAGACTGTCTTAGGAGCGCTCAGGGCGAAGCCCTGAGTGCGTGGGAGTGGGTTGGTGGACTTGGGCCAAGTCATGAAAATTGACCAAGTGTTGGTGTTGGGGGTCCATATGGGAACCTTACCAGAGTGTGTTTTGGAGCATTTTGGGCGGTCTGGACATGGTCCTGGGAGAGGTATTTTGTCTGTGCTCAGTGCGGCACTGAGTGCGGAGGCGTGAGACTGTCTTGGGAGCGCCAGGCTAAGCCCTGAGTGCGTGGGAGTGGGTTGGTGGACTTGGGCCAAGTCATGAAAATTGACCAAGTGTTGGTGTTGGGGGTCCATATGGGAACCTTACCAGAGTGTGTTTTGGAGCATTTTGGGCGGTCTGGACATGGTCCTGGGAGAGGTATTTTCGTGCGCTCAGTGCGAAGCACTGAGTGCGGAGGCGTGAGACTGTCTTAGGAGCGCTCAGGGCGAAGCCCTGAGTGCGTGGGAGTGTGTTGGTGGACTTGGGCCAAGTCATGAAAATGGACCAAGTGTTGGTGTTGGGGGTCCAGATGGGAACCTTACCAGAGTGTGTTTTGGAGCATTTGGGCGGTCTGGACATGGTCCGGTTAGAAGTTTAGGGGTTAGGGTAGGGTAGGGTTAGGGTTAGGTTAGGGTTAGGTAAGGGGTTAGGGTTAGGTTAGGGTTAGGGTTAGGTTAGGGTTAGGGGGTAAGGGTTAGGGTTAGGGGTTAGGTAGGTTGAAGAAGGTTAGGGTTAGGGAAGGGTTAGTAGTTAGGGTTAGGGGTTAGGTTAGGTTAGGGTTAGGCTAGGGTTAGTTAGGGGGTTAGTTAGGGTTAGGGTTAGGGTTAGGTTAGGGTTAGGTTAGGGGTAAAGGGATGAAACCAGAAAAGTCAAGTGAGCAAGCTCTATAACTCAAAAAAGTTAGGTATGGGGCCCATACTGGGCCCAGAGGGGGGACACTGGGACCCAATCATTAACAATCTTTAGGTGGGTGTAGCTGCTTCCTGGACATAGCTGCCATTGACTCCATACATTGAAAAAAGTGAGCAAGCTCAATAACTCAAAAAGTATAAGTCCAAACTTGGGTACACTGGGTCTAGGGTCCCTGGTGTTCACCCCAAGTTAGGTTAGGCTAGGTTGGCCCTGGTATAGCTGCTATAGACACCCATTCATTTTCATTTTTTTTTTAGGAGCGTCGGATCGAGGTGGGAGTTCTTCCGTGTTTCAGGGCAAGCCCTGAGTGCGGGATGTGCTTTTATGAGTGGTTTGGTGGACTTGAGAAAAGTGGTGAAAATGCTCTAAGTGTTGGTGTTGGGGGTCCATATGGGAACCTTACCAGAGTGTGTTTTGGAGCATTTTGGGGTGACATGGTCCTGGGAGGTAGGTATTGGTTCGTGCTCAGTGCGGCACTGAGTGCGAAGGCGCCAGGACTGTCTTAGGAGGTTGTGCGCTGAGTGCGTGGGAGGGTTGGGTGGACTTGAGCCAAGTCATGAAAATTGACCAAGTGTTGGTGTTGGGGTCCATATGGGAACCTTACCAGAGTGTGTTTTTGGAGCATTTTGGGCGTGTCTGGACATGGTCCTGGGAGGTAGGTTCGTGCTCAGTGGCGACTGAGTCTTGGGAGCCAGGGCCAAGCCCTGAGGTTTGGTGACTTGGGCCAAAATGAAAATTGACCAAGGTGTTGGGGGTCCATATGGGAACCTTGAGTGTGCATTTTGGGCGGTCTGGACATGGTCCTGGGAGAGGTATTTGTCTGCAGCTCAGTGCGAAGCACTGAGTGCGGAGGCGTGAGACTGTCTTGGGAGCGCTCAGGGCAAGCCCTGAGTGCGTAGGGAGTGGTTGTGGTGGACTTGGGCCAAGTCATGAAAATTGACCAAGTTGTTGGTGTTGGGGGTCCATGGGAACCTTACCAGAGTGTGTTTTGGAGCATTTTGGGCGGTCTGGACATGGTCCTGGGAGGAAGGTAGTGCTGGTTGCAGGCACTGAGTGAGTTAGGTTAGAGTTAGGAGCGCCAGGCCAAGCCCTGCGGCGTGGGAGTGTGTTAGGTTGGGCCAAGTCATGAAAATGGACCAAGGTTGGTGTTGTGGGTCCATATGGGAACCTTACCAGAGTGTGTTTTGGAGCATTTTGGGCGGTCTGGACATGGTCCTGGGAGAGGTATTTTTGTCAGGTTTGCGGAGGCAGGAGGGTAGGAGGTTGTAGGCGGGTTAGGGGGCTCAGGGGTTCTAGTCTGGGCGGAAGAATGTTACAGGACGTGTCAGGCTGGCTAGGAAGGGCAGGGGTTAGGAAGGTAGGCAGGTTAGGGTTAGGGGTTAGGGGGTTAGAGTTAGGTTAGGGGTTAGGAGGTTAGGGGTTAGGTTAGGTTAGGTTAGGTAAGAAGGGGTTAGGTTAGGTTAGGTTAAAGAAGTTAGGTTAGGTTAGGTTAGGGTTAGGGTTAGAGGGGTTAGGGGTTAGGGGTTAGGGTTGAAGGTTAGGGTAGGGTTAGGTTAGGGGTTAGGTTAGGTTAGGGGTTAGGGGTAGAAGAAGTTAGGTTAGGTTAGGGTTAGAAGTTAGTAGGGTTAAAGAAGTTAGGTTAGGTTAGGTTAGGGTTGTTAGGGGTTAGAAGTTAGGTTAGGTTAGGGTAAGGGGTTAGGGTTAGGGTTAGGGGTTAGGGTTAGGTTAGGCAAGGGGTTAGTTAGGGGTAGGTTAGAAGGGTTAGGTTAGGTTAGGGTTAGGGGTTAGGGTTAGGGTTAGGGTAGGGCTAGGGGTTGAAGGTTAGGGGTTAGGCTAGGCTAGGTAGGGTTAAGGCTAGGTTAGGTAGGTTAGGCAAGGGGTTAGGGAGGTTAGGGGTTCAGGGTTAGGGTAAGGTTAGGGTTGTGCAAGGGTTAGGTTAGGTTAGGGGTTAGGGTAGGTTGTAGGGTTAGAGGGTTAGGGTTAGGTTAGGGTTAGGGTTAGGTAGGTTGTAGGTAGGGTAAGGGTTAGGTTAGGTTAGGGTTAGGTTAGGTTAGGTAAGGTTAAGGGTTAGGGGTTAGGGGTTAAGGGGTTAGGTTGTGTTAGGTTAGGTTGAGGGGTTAGGGTTAGGTTAGGGGTTAGGTTAGGCAAGGGGTAAGGGTTAGGTTAGGTTAGGTTAGGGTTAGGCTAGGTTAGGTTAGTTAGGGTTAGGTTAGAGGGTTAGGTTAGGTTAAGGGGTTAGGGTTAGGTTAGGTTAGGTTAGGTTAGGTTAGGTAAGAAGTTAGGGTTAGTAGGGGTTAGGTAGGTTAAGGGTAAGTTAGGTTAGTTAGGTAGGGTTAGGTTAGGTTAGGGGTTAGGTTAGGTTAGGTTAGGGTTAGGTTAGGGTAGGGTTAGGTAGGGTTAGGGTTAGGTGAAGTAGGCTAGGGGCAGGTTAGGCAGGGTAGTTAGGTTAGGTTAGGGGCTAGGTTGAAGTAGGGGTTGTGTTGTTAGGGGTTAGGTTAGGTTGAAGGCTAGGAGGTAGGTTAGGTTGGTTAGGCAGGGTAGGTTAGGTTAGGTTAGGCTAGGCTAGGGTTGTAGGGTTAGGGTTAGGTTAGGGCAAGGGGTTAGGGTTAGGGTTAGGTTAGGTTAGGGTTAGGGGTTAGGTTAGGGGGCTAGGGTTAGGGTTAGGTTAGGGGTTAGGTTAGGGGTTAGGGGTTAGGTTAGGGCTAAGGGGTTAGGGTTAGGGTTAGGTTAGGGTAAGGTTAGGGTTAAGTGTTAGGGTTAGGTTAGTTAAAGGTTAGGTTAGGTTAGGTTAGGGGGTTAGGGTTAGGGGTTGGGGTTAGGGTTAGAAGTTAGGTTAGGGTTAGGTTAGGTAGGGTTAGGTTAGGGGTTTAGGGTTAGGGGTTAGGGGTTTAGGTTAGGGTTAGGGGTTAGGGGTTAGGTTAGAAGAAGGGGTAGGTAAGTAGGGGTTAGGTTAGGGTGGGTAGGTGTTAGGGTTAGGTTAGGTTAAGGGGTTAGGTTAGGGGTTAGGGGTTAGGGTTAGGTTAGGGGTTAGGTTAGGGTTAGGGAAGTTAGGTTAGGTAAGGGAAGAAGCTAAAGTTAAGTAAGTTAGGGGTTAGGTTAGGTTAGGTTAGGTTAGTTAGGTTAGGTTAGGTTGAGTAGGGTTAGGTTAGGTTAGGGTTAGTTAGGGTTAGGTTAGGGGTTAGGTTAGGGGTAAGGGTTAGGGTTAGGGTTAGGTTAGGGTTAGGTTAGGTTAGGGTTAGAAGTTAGGTTAGGGTTAGGCAAGGGTTAGGTTAGGTTAGGTTAGGTTAGGTTAGGTTAGGTTAGGTTGTTAGGTTAGGTTAGGTTAGGTTAGGCTAGGTTAGGCTAGGTTAGGTTAG